>NC_137635.1:22076444-22101444 GCF_963383615.2 Lipophrys pholis | reverse complement strand
CACGCCAGATAGATAGATAGATAGATAGATAGATAGATAGATAGATAGATAGATAGATAGATAGATAGATAGATAGATAGATAGATAGATAGATAGATAGATAGATAGATAGATAAATTATTAGGTGAGTTGCAAAATATTTTCTGTGATATTTGACATAGATTTCACCAGTTTTCCTCAACTCTGAAAAAGCTTACAGCACCTGGTATTCCTAAGCAGTCTCCCATCCCAGTACTAACCAGGCCCTACTCTTCTTAGCTTCCGAGATCAGGCGGTTTTAAGGTGGTATGGCTGTAAGCAAAGGTCACGAAGACAGCAATGCTTCTTATACGTCAGTTATTGAAACCACGCCAGATAGATAGATAGATAGATAGATAGATAGATAGATAGATAGATAGATAGATAGATAGATAGATAGATAGATAGATAGATAGATAGATAGATAGATAGATAGATAGATAGATAGATAGATAAATTATTAGGTGAGTTGCAAAATATTTTCTGTGATATTTGACATAGATTTCACCAGTTTTCCTCAACTCTGAAAAAGCTTACAGCACCTGGTATTCCTAAGCAGTCTTCCATCCCAGTACTAACCAGGCCCTACCCTTCTTAGCTTCCGAGATCAGGCGGTTTTAAGGTGGTATGGCTGTAAGCAAAGGTCACGAAGACAGCAATGCTTCTTATACGTCAGTTATTGAAACCACGCCAGATAGATAGATAGATAGATAGATAGATAGATAGATAGATAGATAGATAGATAGATAGATAGATAGATAGATAGATAGATAGATAGATAGATAGATAGATAGATAGATAGATAGATAGATAGAAAAATTATTAGGTACGTTGCAAAATATTTTCTGTGATATTTGACATAGATTTCACCAGTTTTCCTCAACTCTGAAAAAGCTTACAGCACCTGGTATTCCTAAGCAGTCTCCCATCCCAGTACTAACCAGGCCCTACCCTTCTTAGCTTCCGAGATCAGACGAGATCGGGCGGTTTTAAGGTGGTATGGCTGTAATCAAAGGTCACGAAGACAGCAATGCTTCTTATACGTCAGTTATTGAAACCACGCCAGATAGATAGATAGATAGATAGATAGATAGATAGATAGATAGATAGATAGATAGATAGATAGATAGATAGATAGATAGATAGATAGATAGATAGATAGATAGATAGATAGATAGATAGATAGATACATTATTAGGTGAGTTGCAAAATATTTTCTGTGATATTTGACATAGATTTCACCAGTTTTCCTCAACTCTGAAAAAGCTTACAGCACCTGGTATTCCTAAGCAGTCTCCCATCCCAGTACTAACCAGGCCCTACCCTTCTTAGCTTCCGAGATCAGACGAGATCGGGCGGTTTTAAGGTGGTATGGCTGTAAGCAAAGGTCACGAAGACAGCAATGCTTCTTATACGTCAGTTATTGAAACCACGCCAGATAGATAGATAGATAGATAGATAGATAGATAGATAGATAGATAGATAGATAGATAGATAGATAGATAGATAGATAGATAGATAGATAGATAAATTATTAGGTGAGTTGCAAAATATTTTCTGTGATATTTGACATAGATTTCACCAGTTTTCCTCAACTCTGAAAAAGCTTACAGCACCTGGTATTCCTAAGCAGTCTCCCATCCCAGTACTAACCAGGCCCTACCCTTCTTAGCTTCCGAGATCAGACGAGATCGGGCGGTTTTAAGGTGGTATGGCTGTAATCAAAGGTCACGAAGACAGCAATGCTTCTTATACGTCAGTTATTGAAACCACGCCAGATAGATAGATAGATAGATAGATAGATAGATAGATAGATAGATAGATAGATAAATTATTAGGTACGTTGCAAAATATTTTCTGTGATATTTGACATCGATTTCACCAGTTTTCCTCAACTCTGAAAAAGCTTACAGCACCTGGTATTCCTAAGCAGTCTCCCATCCCAGTACTAACCAGGCCCTACCCTTCTTAGCTTCCGAGATCAGACGAGATCGGGCGGTTTTAAGGTGGTATGGTTGTAAGCAAAGGTCACGAAGACAGCAATGCTTCTTATACGTCAGTTATTGAAACCACGCCAGATAGATAGATAGATAGATAGATAGATAGATAGATAGATAGATAGATAGATAGATAGATAGATAGATAGATAGATAGATAGATAGATAAATTATTAGGTATGTTGCAAAATATTTTTTGTGATATTTGACATAGATTTCACCAGTTTTCCTCAATTCTGAAAAAGCTTACAGCACCTGGTATTCCTAAGCAGTCTCCCATCCCAGTACTAACCAGGCCCTACCCTTCTTAGCTTCCGAGATCAGACGAGATCGGGCGGTTTTAAGGTGGTATGGCTGTAAGCAAAGGTCACGAAGACAGAAATGCTTCTTTTACGTCAGTTATTGAAACCACGCCAGATAGATAGATAGATAGATAGATAGATAGATAGATAGATAGATAGATAGATAGATAGATAGATAGATAGATAGATAAATTATTAGGTGAGTTGCAAAATATTTTCTGTGATATTTGACATAGATTTCACCAGTTTTCCTCAACTCTGAAAAAGCTTACAGCACCTTTATTCCTAAGCAGTCTCCCATCCCAGTACTAACCAGGCCCTACCCTTCTTAGCTTCCGAGATCAGACGAGATCGGGCGGTTTTAAGGTGGTATGGCTGTAAGCAAAGGTCACGAAGACAGCAATGCTTCTTATACGTCAGTTATTGAAACCACGCCAGATAGATAGATAGATATATAGATAGATAGATAGATAGATAGATAGATAGATAGATAGATAGATAAATTATTAGGTACGTTGCAAAATATTTTCTGTGATATTTGACATCGATTTCACCAGTTTTCCTCAACTCTGAAAAAGCTTACAGCACCTGGTATTCCTAAGCAGTCTCCCATCCCAGTACTACCCAGGCCCTACCCTTCTTAGCTTCCGAGATCAGACGAGATCGGGCGGTTTTAAGGTGGTATGGCTGTAAGCAAAGGTCACGAAGACGGCAATGCTTCTTATACGTCAGTTATTGAAACCACGCCAGATAGATAGATAGAGAGAGAGAGAGAGAGAGAGAGAGAGAGAGAGAGAGAGAGAGAGAGAGAGAGAGAGAGATAGATAGATAGATAGATAGATAGATAGATAGATAGATAGATAGATAGATAGATAGATAGATAGATAGATAGATAAATTATTAGGTGAGTTGCAAAATATTTTCTGTGATATTTGACATAGATTTCACCAGTTTTACTCAACTCTGAAAAAGCTTACAGCACCTGGTATTCCTAAGCAGTCTCCCATCCCAGTACTAACCAGGCCCTACCCTTCTTAGCTTCCGAGATCAGAACGAGATCGGGCGGTTTTAAGGTGGTATGGCTGTAAGCAAAGGTCACGAAGACAGCAATGCTTCTTATACGTCAGTTATTGAAACCACGCCAGATAGATAGATAGATAGATAGATAGATAGATAGATAGATAGATAGATAGATAGATAGATAGATAGATAGATAGATAGATAGATAGATAAATTATTAGGTACGTTGCAAAATATTTTCTGTGATATTTGACATAGATTTCACCAGTTTTCCTCAACTCTGAAAAAGCTTACAGCACCTGGTATTCCTAAGCAGTCTCCCATCCCAGTACTAACCAGGCCCTACCCTTCTTAGCTTCCGAGATCAGACGAGATCGGGCGGTTTTAAGGTGGTATGGTTGTAAGCAAAGGTCACGAAGACAGCAATGCTTCTTATACGTCAGTTATTGAAACCACGCCAGATAGATAGATAGATAGATAGATAGATAGATAGATAGATAGATAGATAAATTATTAGGTACGTTGCAAAATATTTTCTGTGATATTTGACATCGATTTCACCAGTTTTCCTCAACTCTGAAAAAGCTTACAGCACCTGGTATTCCTAAGCAGTCTCCCATCCCAGTACTAACCAGGCCCTACCCTTCTTAGCTTCCGAGATCAGACGAGATCGGGCGGTTTTAAGGTGGTATGGTTGTAAGCAAAGGTCACGAAGACAGCAATGCTTCTTATACGTCAGTTATTGAAACCACGCCAGATAGATAGATAGATAGATAGATAGATAGATAGATAGATAGATAGATAGATAGATAGATAGATAGATAGATAGATAGATAAATTATTAGGTATGTTGCAAAATATTTTTTGTGATATTTGACATAGATTTCACCAGTTTTCCTCAATTCTGAAAAAGCTTACAGCACCTGGTATTCCTAAGCAGTCTCCCATCCCAGTACTAACCAGGCCCTACCCTTCTTAGCTTCCGAGATCAGACGAGATCGGGCGGTTTTAAGGTGGTATGGCTGTAAGCAAAGGTCACGAAGACAGAAATGCTTCTTTTACGTCAGTTATTGAAACCACGCCAGATAGATAGATAGATAGATAGATAGATAGATAGATAGATAGATAGATAGATAGATAGATAGATAGATAGATAGATAGATAGATAGATAGATAGATAGATAGATAGATAAATTATTAGGTACGTTGCAAAATATTTTCTGTGATATTTGACATCGATTTCACCAGTTTTCCTCAACTCTGAAAAAGCTTACAGCACCTGGTATTCCTAAGCAGTCTCCCATCCCAGTACTACCCAGGCCCTACCCTTCTTAGCTTCCGAGATCAGACGAGATCGGGCGGTTTTAAGGTGGTATGGCTGTAAGCAAAGGTCACGAAGACGGCAATGCTTCTTATACGTCAGTTATTGAAACCACGCCAGATAGATAGATAGATAGATAGATAGATAGATAGATAGATAGATAGATAGATAGATAGATAGATAGATAGATAGATAGATAGATAGATAGATAGATAGATAGATAAATTATTAGGTACGTTGCAAAATATTTTCTGTGATATTTGACATCGATTTCACCAGTTTTCCTCAACTCTGAAAAAGCTTACAGCACCTGGTATTCCTAAGCAGTCTCCCATCCCAGTACTAACCAGGCCCTACCCTTCTTAGCTTCCGAGATCAGACGAGATCGGGCGGTTTTAAGGTGGTATGGCTGTAAGCAAAGGTCACGAAGACGGCAATGCTTCTTATACGTCAGTTATTGAAACCACGCCAGATAGATAGATAGAGAGAGAGAGAGAGAGAGAGAGAGAGAGAGAGAGAGAGATAGATAGATAGATAGATAGATAGATAGATAGATAGATAGATAGATAGATAGATAGATAGATAAATTATTAGGTGAGTTGCAAAATATTTTCTGTGATATTTGACATAGATTTCACCAGTTTTACTCAACTCTGAAAAAGCTTACAGCACCTGGTATTCCTAAGCAGTCTCCCATCCCAGTACTAACCAGGCCCTACCCTTCTTAGCTTCCGAGATCAGACGAGATCGGGCGGTTTTAAGGTGGTATGGCTGTAAGCAAAGGTCACGAAGACAGCAATGCTTCTTATACCTCAGTTATTGAAACCACGCCAGATAGATAGATAGATAGATAGATAGATAGATAGATAGATAGATAGATAGATAGATAGATAGATAGATAGATAGATAGATAGATAGATAGATAGATAAATTATTAGGTACGTTGCAAAATATTTTCTGTGATATTTGACATAGATTTCACCAGTTTTCCTCAACTCTGAAAAAGCTTACAGCACCTGGTATTCCTAAGCAGTCTCCCATCCCAGTACTAACCAGGCCCTACCCTTCTTAGCTTCCGAGATCAGACGAGATCGGGCGGTTTTAAGGTGGTATGGTTGTAAGCAAAGGTCACGAAGACAGCAATGCTTCTTATACGTCAGTTATTGAAACCACGCCAGATAGATAGATAGATAGATAGATAGATAGATAGATAGATAGATAGATAGATAGATAGATAGATAGATAGATAGATAGATAGATAGATAGATAGATAGATAGATAGATAAATTATTAGGTATGTTGCAAAATATTTTTTGTGATATTTGACATAGATTTCACCAGTTTTCCTCAATTCTGAAAAAGCTTACAGCACCTGGTATTCCTAAGCAGTCTCCCATCCCAGTACTAACCAGGCCCTACCCTTCTTAGCTTCCGAGATCAGACGAGATCGGGCGGTTTTAAGGTGGTATGGCTGTAAGCAAAGGTCACGAAGACAGAAATGCTTCTTTTACGTCAGTTATTGAAACCACGCCAGATAGATAGATAGATAGATAGATAGATAGATAGATAGATAGATAGATAGATAGATAGATAGATAGATAGATAGATAGATAGATAGATAGATAGATAGATAGATAGATAGATAAATTATTAGGTGAGTTGCAAAATATTTTCTGTGATATTTGACATAGATTTCACCAGTTTTCCTCAACTCTGAAAAAGCTTACAGCACCTTTATTCCTAAGCAGTCTCCCATCCCAGTACTAACCAGGCCCTACCCTTCTTAGCTTCCGAGATCAGACGAGATCGGGCGGTTTTAAGGTGGTATGGCTGTAAGCAAAGGTCACGAAGACAGCAATGCTTCTTATACGTCAGTTATTGAAACCACGCCAGATAGATAGATAGATAGATAGATAGATAGATAGATAGATAGATAGATAGATAGATAGATAGATAGATAGATAGATAGATAGATAGATAGATAGATAGATAGATAAATTATTAGGTACGTTGCAAAATATTTTCTGTGATATTTGACATCGATTTCACCAGTTTTCCTCAACTCTGAAAAAGCTTACAGCACCTGGTATTCCTAAGCAGTCTCCCATCCCAGTACTACCCAGGCCCTACCCTTCTTAGCTTCCGAGATCAGGCGGTTTTAAGGTGGTATGGCTGTAAGCAAAGGTCACGAAGACGGCAATGCTTCTTATACGTCAGTTATTGAAACCACGCCAGATAGATAGATAGAGAGAGAGAGAGAGAGAGAGAGAGAGAGAGAGAGAGAGAGAGAGAGAGAGAGAGAGAGAGAGAGATAGATAGATAGATAGATAGATAGATAGATAGATAGATAGATAGATAGATAGATAGATAGATAAATTATTAGGTGAGTTGCAAAATATTTTCTGTGATATTTGACATAGATTTCACCAGTTTTCCTCAACTCTGAAAAAGCTTACAGCACCTGGTATTCCTAAGCAGTCTTCCATCCCAGTACTAACCAGGCCCTACCCTTCTTAGCTTCCGAGATCAGGCGGTTTTAAGGTGGTATGGCTGTAAGCAAAGGTCACGAAGACAGCAATGCTTCTTATACGTCAGTTATTGAAACCACGCCAGATAGATAGATAGATAGATAGATAGATAGATAGATAGATAGATAGATAGATAGATAGATAGATAGATAGATAGATAGATAGATAGATAGATAGATAGATAGATAGATAAATTATTAGGTGAGTTGCAAAATATTTTCTGTGATATTTGACATAGATTTCACCAGTTTTACTCAACTCTGAAAAAGCTTACAGCACCTGGTATTCCTAAGCAGTCTCCCATCCCAGTACTAACCAGGCCCTACCCTTCTTAGCTTCCGAGATCAGACGAGATCGGGCGGTTTTAAGGTGGTATGGCTGTAAGCAAAGGTCACGAAGACAGCAATGCTTCTTATACGTCAGTTATTGAAACCACGCCAGATAGATAGATAGATAGATAGATAGATAGATAGATAGATAGATAGATAGATAGATAGATAGATAGATAGATAGATAGATAGATAGATAGATAGATAGATAGATAGATAAATTATTAGGTACGTTGCAAAATATTTTCTGTGATATTTGACATAGATTTCACCAGTTTTCCTCAACTCTGAAAAAGCTTACAGCACCTGGTATTCCTAAGCAGTCTCCCATCCCAGTACTAACCAGGCCCTACCCTTCTTAGCTTCCGAGATCAGACGAGATCGGGCGGTTTTAAGGTGGTATGGTTGTAAGCAAAGGTCACGAAGACAGCAATGCTTCTTATACGTCAGTTATTGAAACCACGCCAGATAGATAGATAGATAGATAGATAGATAGATAGATAGATAGATAGATAGATAGATAGATAGATAGATAGATAGATAGATAGATAAATTATTAGGTGAGTTGCAAAATATTTTCTGTGATATTTGACATAGATTTCACCAGTTTTCCTCAACTCTGAAAAAGCTTACAGCACCTGGTATTCCTAAGCAGTCTCCCATCCCAGTACTAACCAGGCCCTACCCTTCTTAGCTTCCGAGATCAGACGAGATCGGGCGGTTTTAAGTTGGTATGGCTGTAAGCAAAGGTCACGAAGACAGCAATGCTTCTTATACGTCAGTTATTGAAACCACGCCAGATAGATAGATAGATAGATAGATAGATAGATAGATAGATAGATAGATAGATAGATAGATAAATTATTAGGTACGTTGCAAAATATTTTCTGTGATATTTGACATCGATTTCACCAGTTTTCCTCAACTCTGAAAAAGCTTACAGCACCTGGTATTCCTAAGCAGTCTCCCATCCCAGTACTAACCAGGCCCTACCCATCTTAGCTTCCGAGATCAGACGAGATCGGGCGGTTTTAAGGTGGTATGGTTGTAAGCAAAGGTCACGAAGACAGCAATGCTTCTTATACGTCAGTTATTGAAACCACGCCAGATAGATAGATAGATAGATAGATAGATAGATAGATAGATAGATAGATAGATAGATAGATAGATAGATAGATAGATAGATAGATAGATAGATAGATAGATAGATAGATAAATTATTAGGTACGTTGCAAAATATTTTCTGTGATATTTGACATCGATTTCACCAGTTTTCCTCAACTCTGAAAAAGCTTACAGCACCTGGTATTCCTAAGCAGTCTCCCATCCCAGTACTAACCAGGCCCTACCCTTCTTAGCTTCCGAGATCAGACGAGATCGGGCGGTTTTAAGGTGGTATGGTTGTAAGCAAAGCTCACGAAGACAGCAATGCTTCTTATACGTCAGTTATTGAAACCACGCCAGATAGATAGATAGATAGATAGATAGATAGATAGATAGATAGATAGATAGATAGATAGATAGATAGATAGATAAATTATTAGGTAAGTTGCAAAATATTTTCTGTGATATTTGACATAGATTTCACCAGTTTTCCTCAATTCTGAAAAAGCTTACAGCACCTGGTATTCCTAAGCAGTCTCCCATCCCAGTACTAACCAGGCCCTACCCTTCTTAGCTTCCGAGATCAGACGAGATCGGGCGGTTTTAAGGTGGTATGGCTGTAAGCAAAGGTCACGAAGACAGCAATGCTTCTTATACGTCAGTTATTGAAACCACGCCAGATAGATAGATAGATAGATAGATAGATAGATAGATAGATAGATAGATAGATAGATAGATAGATAGATAGATAGATACATTATTAGGTGAGTTGCAAAATATTTTCTGTGATATTTGACATAGATTTCACCAGTTTTCCTCAACTCTGAAAAAGCTTACAGCACCTGGTATTCCTAAGCAGTCTCCCATCCCAGTACTAACCAGGCCCTACCCTTCTTAGCTTCCGAGATCAGACGAGATCGGGCGGTTTTAAGGTGGTATGGCTGTAAGCAAAGGTCACGAAGACAGCAATGCTTCTTATACGTCAGTTATTGAAACCACGCCAGATAGATAGATAGATAGATAGATAGATAGATAGATAGATAGATAGATAGATAGATAGATAGATAGATAGATAGATAGATAGATAGATAGATAGATAGATACATTATTAGGTGAGTTGCAAAATATTTTCTGTGATATTTGACATAGATTTCACCAGTTTTCCTCAACTCTGAAAAAGCTTACAGCACCTGGTATTCCTAAGCAGTCTCCCATCCCAGTACTAACCAGGCCCTACCCTTCTTAGCTTCCGAGATCAGACGAGATCGGGCGGTTTTAAGGTGGTATGGCTGTAAGCAAAGGTCACGAAGACAGCAATGCTTCTTATACGTCAGTTATTGAAACCACGCCAGATAGATAGATAGATAGATAGATAGATAGATAGATAGATAGATAGATAGATAGATAGATAGATAGATAGATAGATAGATAGATAGATACATTATTAGGTGAGTTGCAAAATATTTTCTGTGATATTTGACATAGATTTCACCAGTTTTCCTCAACTCTGAAAAAGCTTACAGCACCTGGTATTCCTAAGCAGTCTCCCATCCCAGTACTAACCAGGCCCTACCCTTCTTAGCTTCCGAGATCAGACGAGATCGGGCGGTTTTAAGGTGGTATGGCTGTAAGCAAAGGTCACGAAGACAGCAATGCTTCTTATACGTCAGTTATTGAAACCACGCCAGATAGATAGATAGATAGATAGATAGATAGATAGATAGATAGATAGATAGATAGATAGATAGATAGATAGATAGATAGATAGATAGATAGATAGATAGATAGATAGATAGATAGATAGATACATTATTAGGTGAGTTGCAAAATATTTTTTGTGATATTTGACATAGATTTCACCAGTTTTCCTCAATTCTGAAAAAGCTTACAGCACCTGGTATTCCTAAGCAGTCTCCCATCCCAGTACTAACCAGGCCCTACCCTTCTTAGCTTCCGAGATCAGACGAGATCGGGCGGTTTTAAGGTGGTATGGCTGTAAGCAAAGGTCACGAAGACAGAAATGCTTCTTTTACGTCAGTTATTGAAACCACGCCAGATAGATAGATAGATAGATAGATAGATAGATAGATAGATAGATAGATAGATAGATAGATAGATAGATAGATAGATAGATAGATAGATAGATAGATAGATAGATAGATAAATTATTAGGTGAGTTGCAAAATATTTTCTGTGATATTTGACATAGATTTCACCAGTTTTCCTCAACTCTGAAAAAGCTTACAGCACCTTTATTCCTAAGCAGTCTCCCATCCCAGTACTAACCAGGCCCTACCCTTCTTAGCTTCCGAGATCAGACGAGATCGGGCGGTTTTAAGGTGGTATGGCTGTAAGCAAAGGTCACGAAGACAGCAATGCTTCTTATACGTCAGTTATTGAAACCACGCCAGATAGATAGATAGATAGATAGATAGATAGATAGATAGATAGATAGATAGATAGATAGATAGATAGATAGATAGATAGATAGATAGATAGATAGATAGATAGATAGATAAATTATTAGGTACGTTGCAAAATATTTTCTGTGATATTTGACATCGATTTCACCAGTTTTCCTCAACTCTGAAAAAGCTTACAGCACCTGGTATTCCTAAGCAGTCTCCCATCCCAGTACTAACCAGGCCCTACCCTTCTTAGCTTCCGAGATCAGACGAGATCGGGCGGTTTTAAGGTGGTATGGCTGTAAGCAAAGGTCACGAAGACGGCAATGCTTCTTATACGTCAGTTATTGAAACCACGCCAGATAGATAGATAGATAGAGAGAGAGAGAGAGAGAGAGAGAGAGAGAGAGAGAGAGAGAGAGAGAGAGAGAGAGAGAGAGAGAGAGAGATAGATAGATAGATAGATAGATAGATAGATAGATAGATAGATAGATAGATAGATAAATTATTAGGTGAGTTGCAAAATATTTTCTGTGATATTTGACATAGATTTCACCAGTTTTACTCAACTCTGAAAAAGCTTACAGCACCTGGTATTCCTAAGCAGTCTCCCATCCCAGTACTAACCAGGCCCTACCCTTCTTAGCTTCCGAGATCAGACGAGATCGGGCGGTTTTAAGGTGGTATGGCTGTAAGCAAAGGTCACGAAGACAGCAATGCTTCTTATACGTCAGTTATTGAAACCACGCCAGATAGATAGATAGATAGATAGATAGATAGATAGATAGATAGATAGATAGATAGATAGATAGATAGATAGATAGATAGATAGATAGATAAATTATTAGGTACGTTGCAAAATATTTTCTGTGATATTTGACATAGATTTCACCAGTTTTCCTCAACTCTGAAAAAGCTTACAGCACCTGGTATTCCTAAGCAGTCTCCCATCCCAGTACTAACCAGGCCCTACCCTTCTTAGCTTCCGAGATCAGACGAGATCGGGCGGTTTTAAGGTGGTATGGTTGTAAGCAAAGGTCACGAAGACAGCAATGCTTCTTATACGTCAGTTATTGAAACCACGCCAGATAGATAGATAGATAGATAGATAGATAGATAGATAGATAGATAGATAGATAGATAGATAGATAGATAGATAGATAGATAAATTATTAGGTGAGTTGCAAAATATTTTCTGTGATATTTGACATAGATTTCACCAGTTTTCCTCAACTCTGAAAAAGCTTACAGCACCTGGTATTCCTAAGCAGTCTCCCATCCCAGTACTAACCAGGCCCTACCCTTCTTAGCTTCCGAGATCAGACGAGATCGGGCGGTTTTAAGTTGGTATGGCTGTAAGCAAAGGTCACGAAGACAGCAATGCTTCTTATACGTCAGTTATTGAAACCACGCCAGATAGATAGATAGATAGATAGATAGATAGATAGATAGATAGATAGATAGATAGATAAATTATTAGGTACGTTGCAAAATATTTTCTGTGATATTTGACATCGATTTCACCAGTTTTCCTCAACTCTGAAAAAGCTTACAGCACCTGGTATTCCTAAGCAGTCTCCCATCCCAGTACTAACCAGGCCCTACCCTTCTTAGCTTCCGAGATCAGACGAGATCGGGCGGTTTTAAGGTGGTATGGTTGTAAGCAAAGCTCACGAAGACAGCAATGCTTCTTATACGTCAGTTATTGAAACCACGCCAGATAGATAGATAGATAGATAGATAGATAGATAGATAGATAGATAGATAGATAGATAGATAGATAGATAGATAGATAGATAGATAGATAGATAGATAGATAGATAGATAGATAGATAGATAGATAGATAAATTATTAGGTAAGTTGCAAAATATTTTCTGTGATATTTGACATAGATTTCACCAGTTTTCCTCAATTCTGAAAAAGCTTACAGCACCTGGTATTCCTAAGCAGTCTCCCATCCCAGTACTAACCAGGCCCTACCCTTCTTAGCTTCCGAGATCAGACGAGATCGGGCGGTTTTAAGGTGGTATGGCTGTAAGCAAAGGTCACGAAGACAGCAATGCTTCTTATACGTCAGTTATTGAAACCACGCCAGATAGATAGATAGATAGATAGATAGATAGATAGATAGATAGATAGATAGATAGATAGATAGATAGATAGATAGATAGATAGATAGATAGATAGATAGATAGATAAATTATTAGGTACGTTGCAAAATATTTTCTGTGATATTTGACATCGATTTCACCAGTTTTCCTCAACTCTGAAAAAGCTTACAGCACCTGGTATTCCTAAGCAGTCTCCCATCCCAGTACTAACCAGGCCCTACCCTTCTTAGCTTCCGAGATCAGACGAGATCGGGCGGTTTTAAGGTGGTATGGTTGTAAGCAAAGCTCACGAAGACAGCAATGCTTCTTATACGTCAGTTATTGAAACCACGCCAGATAGATAGATAGATAGATAGATAGATAGATAGATAGATAGATAGATAGATAGATAGATAGATAGATAGATAGATAGATAGATAGATAGATAGATAGATAAATTATTAGGTAAGTTGCAAAATATTTTCTGTGATATTTGACATAGATTTCACCAGTTTTCCTCAATTCTGAAAAAGCTTACAGCACCTGGTATTCCTAAGCAGTCTCCCATCCCAGTACTAACCAGGCCCTACCCTTCTTAGCTTCCGAGATCAGACGAGATCGGGCGGTTTTAAGGTGGTATGGCTGTAAGCAAAGGTCACGAAGACAGCAATGCTTCTTATACGTCAGTTATTGAAACCACGCCAGATAGATAGATAGATAGATAGATAGATAGATAGATAGATAGATAGATAGATAGATAGATAGATAGATAGATAGATAGATAGATAGATAGATAGATAGATAGATAGATAGATAGATAGATAGATACATTATTAGGTGAGTTGCAAAATATTTTCTGTGATATTTGACATAGATTTCACCAGTTTTCCTCAACTCTGAAAAAGCTTACAGCACCTGGTATTCCTAAGCAGTCTCCCATCCCAGTACTAACCAGGCCCTACCCTTCTTAGCTTCCGAGATCAGACGAGATCGGGCGGTTTTAAGGTGGTATGGCTGTAAGCAAAGGTCACGAAGACAGCAATGCTTCTTATACGTCAGTTATTGAAACCACGCCAGATAGATAGATAGAAAGATAGATAGATAGATAGATAGATAGATAGATAGATAGATAGATAGATAGATAGATAGATAGATAGATAGATAGATAGATAGATAGATAGATAGATAGATAAATTATTAGGTGAGTTGCAAAATATTTTCTGTGATATTTGACATAGATTTCACCAGTTTTCCTCAACTCTGAAAAAGCTTACAGCACCTGGTATTCCTAAGCAGTCTCCCATCCCAGTACTAACCAGGCCCTACCCTTCTTAGCTTCCGAGATCAGACGAGATCGGGCGGTTTTAAGGTGGTATGGCTGTAAGCAAAGGTCACGAAGACAGCAATGCTTCTTATACGTCAGTTATTGAAACCACGCCAGATAGATAGATAGATAGATAGATAGATAGATAGATAGATAGATAGATAGATAGATAGATAGATAGATAGATAGATAGATAGATAGATAGATAGATAGATAGATAGATAGATAGATAGATAGATAGATACATTATTAGGTGAGTTGCAAAATATTTTCTGTGATATTTGACATAGATTTCACCAGTTTTCCTCAACTCTGAAAAAGCTTACAGCACCTGGTATTCCTAAGCAGTCTCCCATCCCAGTACTAACCAGGCCCTACCCTTCTTAGCTTCCGAGATCAGACGAGATCGGGCGGTTTTAAGGTGGTATGGCTGTAAGCAAAGGTCACGAAGACAGCAATGCTTCTTATACGTCAGTTATTGAAACCACGCCAGATAGATAGATAGATAGATAGATAGATAGATAGATAGATAGATAGATAGATAGATAGATAGATAGATAGATAGATAGATAAATTATTAGGTGAGTTGCAAAATATTTTCTGTGATATTTGACATAGATTTCACCAGTTTTCCTCAACTCTGAAAAAGCTTACAGCACCTGGTATTCCTAAGCAGTCTCCCATCCCAGTACTAACCAGGCCCTACTCTTCTTAGCTTCCGAGATCAGGCGGTTTTAAGGTGGTATGGCTGTAAGCAAAGGTCACGAAGACAGCAATGCTTCTTATACGTCAGTTATTGAAACCACGCCAGATAGATAGATAGATAGATAGATAGATAGATAGATAGATAGATAGATAGATAGATAGATAGATAGATAGATAGATAGATAGATAGATAGATAGATAGATAGATAGATAGATAGATAGATAGATAGATTATTAGGTGAGTTGCAAAATATTTTCTGTGATATTTGACATAGATTTCACCAGTTTTCCTCAACTCTGAAAAAGCTTACAGCACCTGGTATTCCTAAGCAGTCTTCCATCCCAGTACTAACCAGGCCCTACCCTTCTTAGCTTCCGAGATCAGGCGGTTTTAAGGTGGTATGGCTGTAAGCAAAGGTCACGAAGACAGCAATGCTTCTTATACGTCAGTTATTGAAACCACGCCAGATAGATAGATAGATAGATAGATAGATAGATAGATAGATAGATAGATAGATAGATAGATAGATAGATAGATAGATAGATACATTATTAGGTGAGTTGCAAAATATTTTCTGTGATATTTGACATAGATTTCACCAGTTTTCCTCAACTCTGAAAAAGCTTACAGCACCTGGTATTCCTAAGCAGTCTCCCATCCCAGTACTAACCAGGCCCTACCCTTCTTAGCTTCCGAGATCAGACGAGATCGGGCGGTTTTAAGGTGGTATGGCTGTAAGCAAAGGTCACGAAGACAGCAATGCTTCTTATACGTCAGTTATTGAAACCACGCCAGATAGATAGATAGATAGATAGATAGATAGATAGATAGATAGATAGATAGATAGATAGATAGATAGATAGATAGATAGATACATTATTAGGTGAGTTGCAAAATATTTTCTGTGATATTTGACATAGATTTCACCAGTTTTCCTCAACTCTGAAAAAGCTTACAGCACCTGGTATTCCTAAGCAGTCTCCCATCCCAGTACTAACCAGGCCCTACCCTTCTTAGCTTCCGAGATCAGACGAGATCGGGCGGTTTTAAGGTGGTATGGCTGTAAGCAAAGGTCACGAAGACA
The DNA here is from genome assembly GCF_963383615.2 of Lipophrys pholis. Classification (NCBI taxonomy): domain Eukaryota; kingdom Metazoa; phylum Chordata; class Actinopteri; order Blenniiformes; family Blenniidae; genus Lipophrys; species Lipophrys pholis. The sequence continues at coordinate 22,085,215 of NC_137635.1, read as the reverse complement.
GCAATGCTTCTTATACGTCAGTTATTGAAACCACGCCAGATAGATAGATAGATAGATAGATAGATAGATAGATAGATAGATAGATAGATAGATAGATAGATAGATAGATAGATAGATAGATAGATAGATAGATAGATAGATAGATAGATAAATTATTAGGTGAGTTGCAAAATATTTTCTGTGATATTTGACATAGATTTCACCAGTTTTCCTCAACTCTGAAAAAGCTTACAGCACCTGGTATTCCTAAGCAGTCTCCCATCCCAGTACTAACCAGGCCCTACCCTTCTTAGCTTCCGAGATCAGACGAGATCGGGCGGTTTTAAGGTGGTATGGCTGTAAGCAAAGGTCACGAAGACAGCAATGCTTCTTATACGTCAGTTATTGAAACCACGCCAGATAGATAGATAGATAGATAGATAGATAGATAGATAGATAGATAGATAGATAGATAGATAGATAGATAGATAGATAGATAGATAGATAGATAGATAGATAAATTATTAGGTATGTTGCAAAATATTTTCTGTGATATTTGACATCGATTTCACCAGTTTTCCTCAACTCTGAAAAAGCTTACAGCACCTGGTATTCCTAAGCAGTCTCCCATCCCAGTACTAACCAGGCCCTACCCTTCTTAGTTTCCGAGATCAGACGAGATCGGGCGGTTTTAAGGTGGTATGGTTGTAAGCAAAGCTCACGAAGACAGCAATGCTTCTTATACGTCAGTTATTGAAACCAGGCCAGATAGATAGATAGATAGATAGATAGATAGATAGATAGATAGATAGATAGATAGATAGATAGATAGATAGATAGATAGATAGATAGATAGATAGATAGATAGATAGATAGATAGATAGATAGATAAATTATTAGGTAAGTTGCAAAATATTTTCTGTGATATTTGACATAGATTTCACCAGTTTTCCTCAATTCTGAAAAAGCTTACAGCACCTGGTATTCCTAAGCAGTCTCCCATCCCAGTACTAACCAGGCCCTACCCTTCTTAGCTTCCGAGATCAGACGAGATCGGGCGGTTTTAAGGTGGTATGGCTGTAAGCAAAGGTCACGAAGACGGCAATGCTTCTTATACGTCAGTTATTGAAACCACGCCAGATAGATAGATAGATAGATAGATAGATAGATAGATAGATAGATAGATAGATAGATAGATAGATAGATAGATAGATAGATAGATAGATAGATAGATAGATAGATAGATAGATAAATTATTAGGTACGTTGCAAAATATTTTCTGTGATATTTGACATAGATTTCACCAGTTTTCCTCAACTCTGAAAAAGCTTACAGCACCTGGTATTCCTAAGCAGTCTCCCATCCCAGTACTAACCAGGCCCTACCCTTCTTAGCTTCCGAGATCAGACGAGATCGGGCGGTTTTAAGGTGGTATGGCTGTAAGCAAAGGTCACGAAGACAGCAATGCTTCTTATACGTCAGTTATTGAAACCACGCCAGATAGATAGATAGATAGATAGATAGATAGATAGATAGATAGATAGATAGATAGATAGATAGATAGATAGATAGATAGATAGATAGATAGATAGATAGATAGATACATTATTAGGTGAGTTGCAAAATATTTTCTGTGATATTTGACATAGATTTCACCAGTTTTCCTCAACTCTGAAAAAGCTTACAGCACCTGGTATTCCTAAGCAGTCTCCCATCCCAGTACTAACCAGGCCCTACCCTTCTTAGCTTCCGAGATCAGACGAGATCGGGCGGTTTTAAGGTGGTATGGCTGTAAGCAAAGGTCACGAAGACAGCAATGCTTCTTATACGTCAGTTATTGAAACCACGCCAGATAGATAGATAGATAGATAGATAGATAGATAGATAGATAGATAGATAGATAGATAGATAGATAGATAGATAGATAGATAGATACATTATTAGGTGAGTTGCAAAATATTTTCTGTGATATTTGACATAGATTTCACCAGTTTTCCTCAACTCTGAAAAAGCTTACAGCACCTGGTATTCCTAAGCAGGCTCCCATCCCAGTACTAACCAGGCCCTACCCTTCTTAGCTTCCGAGATCAGACGAGATCGGGCGGTTTTAAGGTGGTATGGCTGTAAGCAAAGGTCACGAAGACAGCAATGCTTCTTATACGTCAGTTATTGAAACCACGCCAGATAGATAGATAGATAGATAGATAGATAGATAGATAGATAGATAGATAGATAGATAGATAGATAGATAGATAGATAGATAGATAGATAGATAGATAGATAGATAGATAGATAGATAGATAGATAAATTATTAGGTAAGTTGCAAAATATTTTCTGTGATATTTGACATAGATTTCACCAGTTTTCCTCAACTCTGAAAAAGCTTACAGCACCTGGTATTCCTAAGCAGTCTCCCATCCCAGTACTAACCAGGCCCTACCCTTCTTAGCTTCCGAGATCAGACGAGATCGGGCGGTTTTAAGGTGGTATGGCTGTAAGCAAAGGTCACGAAGACAGCAATGCTTCTTATACGTCAGTTATTGAAACCACGCCAGATAGATAGATAGATAGATAGATAGATAGATAGATAGATAGATAGATAGATAGATAGATAGATAGATAGATAGATAGATAGATAGATAGATAGATACATTATTAGGTGAGTTGCAAAATATTTTCTGTGATATTTGACATAGATTTCACCAGTTTTCCTCAACTCTGAAAAAGCTTACAGCACCTGGTATTCCTAAGCAGTCTCCCATCCCAGTACTAACCAGGCCCTACCCTTCTTAGCTTCCGAGATCAGACGAGATCGGGCGGTTTTAAGGTGGTATGGCTGTAAGCAAAGGTCACGAAGACAGCAATGCTTCTTATACGTCAGTTATTGAAACCACGCCAGATAGATAGATAGATAGATAGATAGATAGATAGATAGATAGATAGATAGATAGATAGATAGATAGATAGATAGATAGATAGATAGATAGATAGATAGATAGATAAATTATTAGGTGAGTTGCAAAATATTTTCTGTGATATTTGACATAGATTTCACCAGTTTTCCTCAACTCTGAAAAAGCTTACAGCACCTGGTATTCCTAAGCAGTCTCCCATCCCAGTACTAACCAGGCCCTACCCTTCTTAGCTTCCGAGATCAGACGAGATCGGGCGGTTTTAAGGTGGTATGGCTGTAAGCAAAGGTCACGAAGACAGCAATGCTTCTTATACGTCAGTTATTGAAACCACGCCAGATAGATAGATAGATAGATAGATAGATAGATAGATAGATAGATAGATAGATAGATAGATAGATAGATAGATAGATAGATAGATAGATAGATAGATAGATAGATAGATAAATTATTAGGTATGTTGCAAAATATTTTCTGTGATATTTGACATCGATTTCACCAGTTTTCCTCAACTCTGAAAAAGCTTACAGCACCTGGTATTCCTAAGCAGTCTCCCATCCCAGTACTAACCAGGCCCTACCCTTCTTAGCTTCCGAGATCAGACGAGATCGGGCGGTTTTAAGGTGGTATGGTTGTAAGCAAAGCTCACGAAGACAGCAATGCTTCTTATACGTCAGTTATTGAAACCACGCCAGATAGATAGATAGATAGATAGATAGATAGATAGATAGATAGATAGATAGATAGATAGATAGATAGATAGATAGATAGATAGATAGATAGATAGATAGATAGATAAATTATTAGGTAAGTTGCAAAATATTTTCTGTGATATTTGACATAGATTTCACCAGTTTTCCTCAATTCTGAAAAAGCTTACAGCACCTGGTATTCCTAAGCAGTCTCCCATCCCAGTACTAACCAGGCCCTACCCTTCTTAGCTTCCGAGATCAGACGAGATCGGGCGGTTTTAAGGTGGTATGGCTGTAAGCAAAGGTCACGAAGACGGCAATGCTTCTTATACGTCAGTTATTGAAACCACGCCAGATAGATAGATAGATAGATAGATAGATAGATAGATAGATAGATAGATAGATAGATAGATAGATAGATAGATAGATAGATAGATAGATAGATAGATAGATAGATAGATAGATAAATTATTAGGTACGTTGCAAAATATTTTCTGTGATATTTGACATAGATTTCACCAGTTTTCCTCAACTCTGAAAAAGCTTACAGCACCTGGTATTCCTAAGCAGTCTCCCATCCCAGTACTAACCAGGCCCTACCCTTCTTAGCTTCCGAGATCAGACGAGATCGGGCGGTTTTAAGGTGGTATGGCTGTAAGCAAAGGTCACGAAGACAGCAATGCTTCTTATACGTCAGTTATTGAAACCACGCCAGATAGATAGATAGATAGATAGATAGATAGATAGATAGATAGATAGATAGATAGATAGATAGATAGATAGATAGATAGATAGATAGATAGATAGATACATTATTAGGTGAGTTGCAAAATATTTTCTGTGATATTTGACATAGATTTCACCAGTTTTCCTCAACTCTGAAAAAGCTTACAGCACCTGGTATTCCTAAGCAGTCTCCCATCCCAGTACTAACCAGGCCCTACCCTTCTTAGCTTCCGAGATCAGACGAGATCGGGCGGTTTTAAGGTGGTATGGCTGTAAGCAAAGGTCACGAAGACAGCAATGCTTCTTATACGTCAGTTATTGAAACCACGCCAGATAGATAGATAGATAGATAGATAGATAGATAGATAGATAGATAGATAGATAGATAGATAGATAGATAGATAGATAGATAGATACATTATTAGGTGAGTTGCAAAATATTTTCTGTGATATTTGACATAGATTTCACCAGTTTTCCTCAACTCTGAAAAAGCTTACAGCACCTGGTATTCCTAAGCAGGCTCCCATCCCAGTACTAACCAGGCCCTACCCTTCTTAGCTTCCGAGATCAGACGAGATCGGGCGGTTTTAAGGTGGTATGGCTGTAAGCAAAGGTCACGAAGACAGCAATGCTTCTTATACGTCAGTTATTGAAACCACGCCAGATAGATAGATAGATAGATAGATAGATAGATAGATAGATAGATAGATAGATAGATAGATAGATAGATAGATAGATAGATAGATACATTATTAGGTGAGTTGCAAAATATTTTCTGTGATATTTGACATAGATTTCACCAGTTTTCCTCAACTCTGAAAAAGCTTACAGCACCTGGTATTCCTAAGCAGTCTCCCATCCCAGTACTAACCAGGCCCTACCCTTCTTAGCTTCCGAGATCAGACGAGATCGGGCGGTTTTAAGGTGGTATGGCTGTAAGCAAAGGTCACGAAGACAGCAATGCTTCTTATACGTCAGTTATTGAAACCACGCCAGATAGATAGATAGATAGATAGATAGATAGATAGATAGATAGATAGATAGATAGATAGATAGATAGATAGATAGATAGATAGATAGATAGATAGATACATTATTAGGTGAGTTGCAAAATATTTTCTGTGATATTTGACATAGATTTCACCAGTTTTCCTCAACTCTGAAAAAGCTTACAGCACCTGGTATTCCTAAGCAGTCTCCCATCCCAGTACTAACCAGGCCCTACCCTTCTTAGCTTCCGAGATCAGACGAGATCGGGCGGTTTTAAGGTGGTATGGCTGTAAGCAAAGGTCACGAAGACAGCAATGCTTCTTATACGTCAGTTATTGAAACCACGCCAGATAGATAGATAGATAGATAGATAGATAGATAGATAGATAGATAGATAGATAGATAGATAAATTATTAGGTATGTTGCAAAATATTTTCTGTGATATTTGACATCGATTTCACCAGTTTTCCTCAATTCTGAAAAAGCTTACAGCACCTGGTATTCCTAAGCAGTCTCCCATCCCAGTACTAACCAGGCCCTACCCTTCTTAGCTTCCGAGATCAGACGAGATCGGGCGGTTTTAAGGTGGTATGGCTGTAAGCAAAGGTCACGAAGACAGCAATGCTTCTTATACGTCAGTTATTGAAACCACGCCAGATAGATAGATAGATAGATAGATAGATAGATAGATAGATAGATAGATAGATAGATAGATAGATAGATAGATAGATAGATAGATAAATTATTAGGTGAGTTGCAAAATATTTTCTGTGATATTTGACATAGATTTCACCAGTTTTCCTCAACTCTGAAAAAGCTTACAGCACCTGGTATTCCTAAGCAGTCTCCCATCCCAGTACTAACCAGGCCCTACCCTTCTTAGCTTCCGAGATCAGACGAGATCGGGCGGTTTTAAGGTGGTATGGCTGTAAGCAAAGGTCACGAAGACGGCAATGCTTCTTATACGTCAGTTATTGAAACCACGCCAGATAGATAGAAAGATAGATAGATAGATAGATAGATAGATAGATAGATAGATAGATAGATAGATAGATAGATAGATAGATAGATAGATAGATAGATAGATAGATAGATAAATTATTAGGTAAGTTGCAAAATATTTTCTGTGATATTTGACATAGATTTCACCAGTTTTCCTCAATTCTGAAAAAGCTTACAGCACCTGGTATTCCTAAGCAGTCTCCCATCCCAGTACTAACCAGGCCCTACCCTTCTTAGCTTCCGAGATCAGACGAGATCGGGCGGTTTTAAGGTGGTATGGCTGTAAGCAAAGGTCACGAAGACAGCAATGCTTCTTATACGTCAGTTATTGAAACCACGCCAGATAGATAGATAGATAGATAGATAGATAGATAGATAGATAGATAGATAGATAGATAGATAGATAGATAGATAGATAGATAGATAGATAGATAGATAGATAGATAGATAGATAGATACATTATTAGGTGAGTTGCAAAATATTTTCTGTGATATTTGACATAGATTTCACCAGTTTTCCTCAACTCTGAAAAAGCTTACAGCACCTGGTATTCCTAAGCAGTCTCCCATCCCAGTACTAACCAGGCCCTACCCTTCTTAGCTTCCGAGATCAGACGAGATCGGGCGGTTTTAAGGTGGTATGGCTGTAAGCAAAGGTCACGAAGACAGCAATGCTTCTTATACGTCAGTTATTGAAACCACGCCAGATAGATAGATAGATAGATAGATAGATAGATAGATAGATAGATAGATAGATAGATAGATAGATAGATAGATAGATAGATAGATAGATAGATAGATCGATCGATCGATCGATCGATCGATCGATCGATCGATCGATAGATAGATAAATTATTAGGTGAGTTGCAAAATATTTTCTGTGATATTTGACATAGATTTCACCAGTTTTCCTCAACTCTGAAAAAGCTTACAGCACCTGGTATTCCTAAGCAGTCTCCCATCCCAGTACTAACCAGGCCCTACCCTTCTTAGCTTCCGAGATCAGACGAGATCGGGCGGTTTTAAGGTGGTATGGCTGTAAGCAAAGGTCACGAAGACAGCAATGCTTCTTATACGTCAGTTATTGAAACCACGCCAGATAGATAGATAGATAGATAGATAGATAGATAGATAGATAGATAGATAGATAGATAGATAGATAGATAGATAGATAGATAGATAGATAGATAGATAGATAGATAGATAGATAAATTATTAGGTAAGTTGCAAAATATTTTCTGTGATATTTGACATAGATTTCACCAGTTTTCCTCAATTCTGAAAAAGCTTACAGCACCTGGTATTCCTAAGCAGTCTCCCATCCCAGTACTAACCAGGCCCTACCCTTCTTAGCTTCCGAGATCAGACGAGATCGGGCGGTTTTAAGGTGGTATGGCTGTAAGCAAAGGTCACGAAGACAGCAATGCTTCTTATACGTCAGTTACTGAAACCACGCCAGATAGATAGATAGATAGATAGATAGATAGATAGATAGATAGATAGATAGATAGATAGATAGATAGATAGATAGATAGATAGATACATTATTAGGTGAGTTGCAAAATATTTTCTGTGATATTTGACATAGATTTCACCAGTTTTCCTCAACTCTGAAAAAGCTTACAGCACCTGGTATTCCTAAGCAGTCTCCCATCCCAGTACTAACCAGGCCCTACCCTTCTTAGCTTCCGAGATCAGACGAGATCGGGCGGTTTTAAGGTGGTATGGCTGTAAGCAAAGGTCACGAAGACAGCAATGCTTCTTATACGTCAGTTATTGAAACCACGCCAGATAGATAGATAGATAGATAGATAGATAGATAGATAGATAGATAGATAGATAGATAGATAGATAGATAGATAGATAGATAGATAGATAGATAGATAGATAGATAGATAGATCGATCGATCGATCGATCGATCGATCGATCGATCGATCGATCGATAGATAGATACATTATTAGGTGAGTTGCAAAATATTTTCTGTGATATTTGACATAGATTTCACCAGTTTTCCTCAACTCTGAAAAAGCTTACAGCACCTGGTATTCCTAAGCAGTCTCCCATCCCAGTACTAACCAGGCCCTACCCTTCTTAGCTTCCGAGATCAGACGAGATCGGGCGGTTTTAAGGTGGTATGGCTGTAAGCAAAGGTCACGAAGACAGCAATGCTTCTTATACGTCAGTTATTGAAACCACGCCAGATAGATAGATAGATAGATAGATAGATAGATAGATAGATAGATAGATAGATAGATAGATAGATAGATAGATAGATAGATAGATAGATAGATAGATAGATAGATAAATTATTAGGTAAGTTGCAAAATATTTTCTGTGATATTTGACATAGATTTCACCAGTTTTCCTCAATTCTGAAAAAGCTTACAGCACCTGGTATTCCTAAGCAGTCTCCCATCCCAGTACTAACCAGGCCCTACCCTTCTTAGCTTCCGAGATCAGACGAG
>NC_137635.1:22063944-22068944 GCF_963383615.2 Lipophrys pholis | reverse complement strand
ATAGATAGATAGATAGATAGATAGATAGATAGATAGATAGATAGATAGATAGATAAATTATTAGGTGAGTTGCAAAATATTTTCTGTGATATTTGACATAGATTTCACCAGTTTTCCTCAACTCTGAAAAAGCTTACAGCACCTGGTATTCCTAAGCAGTCTCCCATCCCAGTACTAACCAGGCCCTACCCTTCTTAGCTTCCGAGATCAGACGAGATCGGGCGGTTTTAAGGTGGTATGGCTGTAAGCAAAGGTCACGAAGACGGCAATGCTTCTTATACGTCAGTTATTGAAACCACGCCAGATAGATAGAAAGATAGATAGATAGATAGATAGATAGATAGATAGATAGATAGATAGATAGATAGATAGATAGATAGATAGATAGATAGATAGATAGATAGATAGATAGATAGATAGATAGATAAATTATTAGGTACGTTGCAAAATATTTTCTGTGATATTTGACATAGATTTCACCAGTTTTCCTCAACTCTGAAAAAGCTTACAGCACCTGGTATTCCTAAGCAGTCTCCCATCCCAGTACTAACCAGGCCCTACCCTTCTTAGCTTCCGAGATCAGACGAGCTCGGGCGGTTTTAAGGTGGTATGGTTGTAAGCAAAGGTCACGAAGACAGCAATGCTTCTTATACGTCAGTTATTGAAACCACGCCAGATAGATAGATAGATAGATAGATAGATAGATAGATAGATAGATAGATAGATAGATAGATAGATAGATAGATAGATAGATAGATAGATAGATAGATAGATAGATAGATAGATAGATAGATAGATAGATAGATAAATTATTAGGTAAGTTGCAAAATATTTTCTGTGATATTTGACATAGATTTCACCAGTTTTCCTCAATTCTGAAAAAGCTTACAGCACCTGGTATTCCTAAGCAGTCTCCCATCCCAGTACTAACCAGGCCCTACCCTTCTTAGCTTCCGAGATCAGACGAGATCGGGCGGTTTTAAGGTGGTATGGCTGTAAGCAAAGGTCACGAAGACAGCAATGCTTCTTATACGTCAGTTATTGAAACCACGCCAGATAGATAGATAGATAGATAGATAGATAGATAGATAGATAGATAGATAGATAGATAGATAGATAGATAGATAGATAGATAGATAGATAGATAGATAGATACATTATTAGGTGAGTTGCAAAATATTTTCTGTGATATTTGACATAGATTTCACCAGTTTTCCTCAACTCTGAAAAAGCTTACAGCACCTGGTATTCCTAAGCAGTCTCCCATCCCAGTACTAACCAGGCCCTACCCTTCTTAGCTTCCGAGATCAGACGAGATTGGGCAGTTTTAAGGTGGTATGGCTGTAAGCAAAGGTCACGAAGACAGCAATGCTTCTTATACGTCAGTTATTGAAACCACGCCAGATAGATAGATAGATAGATAGATAGATAGATAGATAGATAGATAGATAGATAGATAGATAGATAGATAGATAGATAGATAGATAGATAGATAGATAGATAAATTATTAGGTGAGTTGCAAAATATTTTCTGTGATATTTGACATAGATTTCACCAGTTTTCCTCAACTCTGAAAAAGCTTACAGCACCTGGTATTCCTAAGCAGTCTCCCATCCCAGTACTAACCAGGCCCTACCCTTCTTAGCTTCCGAGATCAGACGAGATCGGGCGGTTTTAAGGTGGTATGGCTGTAAGCAAAGGTCACGAAGACAGCAATGCTTCTTATACGTCAGTTATTGAAACCACGCCAGATAGATAGATAGATAGATAGATAGATAGATAGATAGATAGATAGATAGATAGATAGATAGATAGATAGATAGATAGATAGATAAATTATTAGGTATGTTGCAAAATATTTTCTGTGATATTTGACATCGATTTCACCAGTTTTCCTCAACTCTGAAAAAGCTTACAGCACCTGGTATTCCTAAGCAGTCTCCCATCCCAGTACTAACCAGGCCCTACCCTTCTTAGCTTCCGAGATCAGACGAGATCGGGCGGTTTTAAGGTGGTATGGTTGTAAGCAAAGGTCACGAAGACAGCAATGCTTCTTATACGTCAGTTATTGAAACCACGCCAGATAGATAGATAGATAGATAGATAGATAGATAGATAGATAGATAGATAGATAGATAGATAGATAGATAGATAGATAGATAGATAGATAGATAGATAGATAGATAGATAGATAGAACGATAGATAAATTATTAGGTAAGTTGCAAAATATTTTCTGTGATATTTGACATAGATTTCACCAGTTTTCCTCAACTCTGAAAAAGCTTACAGCACCTGGTATTCCTAAGCAGTCTCCCATCCCAGTACTAACCAGGCCCTACCCTTCTTAGCTTCCGAGATCAGACGAGATCGGGCGGTTTTAAGGTGGTATGGCTGTAAGCAAAGGTCACGAAGACAGCAATGCTTCTTATACGTCAGTTATTGAATCCACGCCAGATAGATAGATAGATAGATAGATAGATAGATAGATAGATAGATAGATAGATAGATAGATAGATAGATAGATAGATAGATAGATAGATAGATAGATAGATAGATAGATAGATAGATAAATTATTAGGTGAGTTGCAAAATATTTTCTGTGATATTTGACATAGATTTCACCAGTTTTACTCAACTCTGAAAAAGCTTACAGCACCTGGTATTCCTAAGCAGTCTCCCATCCCAGTACTAACCAGGCCCTACCCTTCTTAGCTTCCGAGATCAGACGAGATCGGGCGGTTTTAAGGTGGTATGGCTGTAAGCAACGGTCACGAAGACGGCAATGCTTCTTATACGTCAGTTATTGAAACCACGCCAGATAGATAGAAAGATAGATAGATAGATAGATAGATAGATAGATAGATAGATAGATAGATAGATAGATAGATAGATAGATAGATAGATAGATAGATAGATAGATAGATAGATAGATAGATAGATAGATAAATTATTAGGTACGTTGCAAAATATTTTCTGTGATATTTGACATAGATTTCACCAGTTTTCCTCAACTCTGAAAAAGCTTACAGCACCTGGTATTCCTAAGCAGTCTCCCATCCCAGTACTAACCAGGCCCTACCCTTCTTAGCTTCCGAGATCAGATGAGATCGGGCGGTTTTAAGGTGGTATGGTTGTAAGCAACGGTCACGAAGACGGCAATGCTTCTTATACGTCAGTTATTGAAACCACGCCAGATAGATAGATAGATAGATAGATAGATAGATAGATAGATAGATAGATAGATAGATAGATAGATAGATAGATAGATAGATAGATAGATAGATAGATAGATAGATAAATTATTAGGTACGTTGCAAAATATTTTCTGTGATATTTGACATAGATTTCACCAGTTTTCCTCAACTCTGAAAAAGCTTACAGCACCTGGTATTCCTAAGCAGTCTCCCATCCCAGTACTAACCAGGCCCTACCCTTCTTAGCTTCCGAGATCAGATGAGATCGGGCGGTTTTAAGGTGGTATGGTTGTAAGCAAAGGTCACGAAGACAGCAATGCTTCTTATACGTCAGTTATTGAAACCACGCCAGATAGATAGATAGATAGATAGATAGATAGATAGATAGATAGATAGATAGATAGATAGATAGATAGATAGATAGATAGATAGATAGATAGATAGATAGATAGATAGATAAATTATTAGGTAAGTTGCAAAATATTTTCTGTGATGTTTGACATAGATTTCACCAGTTTTCCTCAATTCTGAAAAAGCTTACAGCACCTGGTATTCCTAAGCAGTCTCCCATCCCAGTACTAACCAGGCCCTACCCTTCTTAGCTTCCGAGATCAGACGAGATCGGGCGGTTTTAAGGTGGTATGGCTGTAAGCAAAGGTCACGAAGACAGCAATGCTTCTTATACGTCAGTTATTGAAACCACGCCAGATAGATAGATAGATAGATAGATAGATAGATAGATAGATAGATAGATAGATAGATAGATAGATAGATAGATAAATTATTAGGTGAGTTGCAAAATATTTTCTGTGATATTTGACATAGATTTCACCAGTTTTCCTCAACTCTGAAAAAGCTTACAGCACCTGGTATTCCTAAGCAGTCTCCCATCCCAGTACTAACCAGGCCCTACCCTTCTTAGCTTCCGAGATCAGACGAGATCGGGCGGTTTTAAGGTGGTATGGCTGTAAGCAAAGGTCACGAAGACGGCAATGCTTCTTATACGTCAGTTATTGAAACCACGCCAGATAGATAGAAAGATAGATAGATAGATAGATAGATAGATAGATAGATAGATAGATAGATAGATAGATAGATAGATAGATAGATAGATAGATAGATAGATAGATAGATAGATAGATAAATTATTAGGTGAGTTGCAAAATATTTTCTGTGATATTTGACATAGATTTCACCAGTTTTCCTCAACTCTGAAAAAGCTTACAGCACCTGGTATTCCTAAGCAGTCTCCCATCCCAGTACTAACCAGGCCCTACCCTTCTTAGCTTCCGAGATCAGACGAGATCGGGCGGTTTTAAGGTGGTATGGTTGTAAGCAAAGGTCACGAAGACAGGAATGCTTCTTATACGTCAGTTATTGAAACCACGCCAGATAGATAGATAGATAGATAGATAGATAGATAGATAGATAGATAGATAGATAGATAGATAGATAGATAGATAGATAGATAGATAGATAGATAGATAGATAGATAGATAGATAAATTATTAGGTAAGTTGCAAAATATTTTCTGTGATATTTGACATAGATTTCACCAGTTTTCCTCAATTCTGAAAAAGCTTACAGCACCTGGTATTCCTAAGCAGTCTCCCATCCCAGTACTAACCAGGCCCTACCCTTCTTAGCTTCCGAGATCAGACGAGATCGGGCGGTTTTAAGGTGGTATGGCTGTAAGCAAAGGTCACGAAGACAGCAATGCTTCTTATACGTCAGTTATTGAAACCACGCCAGATAGATAGATAGATAGATAGATAGATAGATAGATAGATAGATAGATAGATAG
>NC_137635.1:22048944-22058944 GCF_963383615.2 Lipophrys pholis | reverse complement strand
ATAGATAGATAGATAGATAGATAGATAGATAGATAGATAGATAGATAGATAGATAGATAGATAGATAGATAGATAGATAGATAGATAGATAAATTATTAGGTAAGTTGCAAAATATTTTCTGTGATATTTGACATAGATTTCACCAGTTTTCCTCAATTCTGAAAAAGCTTACAGCACCTGGTATTCCTAAGCAGTCTCCCATCCCAGTACTAACCAGGCCCTACCCTTCTTAGCTTCCGAGATCAGACGAGATCGGGCGGTTTTAAGGTGGTATGGCTGTAAGCAAAGGTCACGAAGACAGCAATGCTTCTTATACGTCAGTTATTGAAACCACGCCAGATAGATAGATAGATAGATAGATAGATAGATAGATAGATAGATAGATAGATAGATAGATAGATACATTATTAGGTGAGTTGCAAAATATTTTCTGTGATATTTGACATAGATTTCACCAGTTTTCCTCAACTCTGAAAAAGCTTACAGCACCTGGTATTCCTAAGCAGTCTCCCATCCCAGTACTAACCAGGCCCTACCCTTCTTAGCTTCCGAGATCAGATGAGATCGGGCGGTTTTAAGGTGGTATGGCTGTAAGCAAAGGTCACGAAGACGGCAATGCTTCTTATACGTCAGTTATTGAAACCACGCCAGATAGATAGATAGAGAGAGAGAGAGAGAGAGAGAGAGAGAGAGAGAGAGAGAGAGAGAGAGATAGATAGATAGATAGATAGATAGATAGATAGATAGATAGATAGATAGATAGATAGATAGATAGATAAATTATTAGGTGAGTTGCAAAATATTTTAGGTGATATTTGACATTGATTTCACCAGTTTTCCTCAACTCTGAAAAAGCTTACAGCACCTGGTATTCCTAAGCAGTCTCCCATTCCAGTACTAACCAGGCCCTACCCTCCTTAGCTTCCGAGATCAGACGAGATCGGGCGGTTTTAAGGTGGTATGGCTGTAAGCAAAGGTCACGAAGACAGCAATGCTTCTTATACGTCAGTTATTGAAACCACGCCAGATAGATAGAGAGAGAGAGAGAGAGAGAGAGAGAGAGAGAGAGAGAGAGAGAGGGAGAGAGAGATAGATAGATAGATAGATAGATAGATAGATAGATAGATAGATAGATAGATAGATAGATAGATAGATAGATAGATAGATAGATAGATAGATAGATAGATAGATAGATAGATAAATTATTAGGTGAGTTGCAAAATATTTTCTGTGATATTTGACATTGATTTCACCAGTTTTCCTCAACTCTGAAAAAGCTTACAGCACCTGGTATTCCTAAGCAGTCTCCCATTCCAGTACTAACCAGGCCCTACCCTCCTTAGCTTCCGAGATCAGACGAGATCGGGCGGTTTTAAGGTGGTATGGCTGTAAGCAAAGGTCACGAAGACAGCAATGCTTCTTATACGTCAGTTATTGAAACCACGCCAGATAGATAGATAGATAGATAGATAGATAGATAGATAGATAGATAGATAGATAGATAGATAGATAGATAGATAGATAGATAGATAGATAGATAAATTATTAGGTGAGTTGCAAAATATTTTCTGTGATATTTGACATAGATTTCACCAGTTTTCCTCAACTCTGAAAAAGCTTACAGCACCTGGTATTCCTAAGCAGTCTCCCATCCCAGTACTAACCAGGCCCTACCCTTCTTAGCTTCTGAGATCAGACGAGATCGGGCGGTTTTAAGGTGGTATGGCTGTAAGCAAAGGTCATGAAGACGGCAATGCTTCTTATACGTCAGTTATTGAATCCACGCCAGATAGATAGATAGATAGATAGATAGATAGATAGATAGATAGATAGATAGATAGATAGATAGATAGATAGATAGATAGATAGATAGATAGATAGATAGATAGATAGATAGATAGATAAATTATTAGGTGAGTTGCAAAATATTTTCTGTGATATTTGACATAGATTTCACCAGTTTTACTCAACTCTGAAAAAGCTTACAGCACCTGGTATTCCTAAGCAGTCTCCCATCCCAGTACTAACCAGGCCCTACCCTTCTTAGCTTCCGAGATCAGACGAGATCGGGCGGTTTTAAGGTGGTATGGCTGTAAGCAAAGGTCACGAAGACAGCAATGCTTCTTATACGTCAGTTATTGAAACCACGCCAGATAGATAGATAGATAGATAGATAGATAGATAGATAGATAGATAGATAGATAGATAGATAGATAGATAGATAGATAGATAGATAGATAGATAGATAGATAGATAGATAGATAGATAGATAGATAGATAGATAGATAGATAGATAGATCGATAGATAGATAAATTATTAGGTACGTTGCCAAATATTTTCTGTGATATTTGACATAGATTTCACCAGTTTTCCTCAACTCTGAAAAAGCTTACAGCACCTGGTATTCCTAAGCAGTCTCCCATCCCAGTACTAACCAGGCCCTACCCTTCTTAGCTTCCGAGATCAGACGAGATCGGGCGGTTTTAAGGTGGTATGACTGTAAGCAAAGGTCACGAAGACAGCAATGCTTCTTATACGTCAGTTATTGAAACCACGCCAGATGGATAGATAGATAGATAGATAGATAGATAGATAGATAGATAGATAGATAGATAGATAGATAGATAGATAGATAGATAGATAGATAGATAAATTATTAGGTGAGTTGCAAAATATTTTCTGTGATATTTGACATAGATTTCACCAGTTTTCCTCAACTCTGAAAAAGCTTACAGCACCTGGTATTCCTAAGCAGTCTCCCATCCCAGTACTAACCAGGCCCTACCCTTCTTAGCTTCTGAGATCAGACGAGATCGGGCGGTTTTAAGGTGGTATGGCTGTAAGCAAAGGTCATGAAGACGGCAATGCTTCTTATACGTCAGTTATTGAATCCACGCCAGATAGATAGATAGATAGATAGATAGATAGATAGATAGATAGATAGATAGATAGATAGATAGATAGATAGATAGATAGATAGATAGATAGATAGATAGATAGATAGATAAATTATTAGGTGAGTTGCAAAATATTTTCTGTGATATTTGACATAGATTTCACCAGTTTTACTCAACTCTGAAAAAGCTTACAGCACCTGGTATTCCTAAGCAGTCTCCCATCCCAGTACTAACCAGGCCCTACCCTTCTTAGCTTCCGAGATCAGACGAGATCGGGCGGTTTTAAGGTGGTATGGCTGTAAGCAAAGGTCACGAAGACAGCAATGCTTCTTATACGTCAGTTATTGAAACCACGCCAGATAGATAGATAGATAGATAGATAGATAGATAGATAGATAGATAGATAGATAGATAGATAGATAGATAGATAGATAGATCGATAGATAGATCGATAGATAGATCGATAGATAGATAAATTATTAGGTACGTTGCCAAATATTTTCTGTGATATTTGACATAGATTTCACCAGTTTTCCTCAACTCTGAAAAAGCTTACAGCACCTGGTATTCCTAAGCAGTCTCCCATCCCAGTACTAACCAGGCCCTACCCTTCTTAGCTTCCGAGATCAGACGAGATCGGGCGGTTTTAAGGTGGTATGACTGTAAGCAAAGGTCACGAAGACAGCAATGCTTCTTATACGTCAGTTATTGAAACCACGCCAGATGGATAGATAGATAGATAGATAGATAGATAGATAGATAGATAGATAGATAGATAGATAGATAGATAGATAGATAGATAGATAGATAGATAGATAGATAGATAGATAGATAGATAGATAAATTATTAGGTAAGTTGCAAAATATTTTCTGTGATATTTGACATAGATTTCACCAGTTTTTCTCAACTCTGAAAAAGCTTACAGCACCTGGTATTCCTAAGCAGTCTCCCATCCAAGTACTAACCAGGCCCTACCCTTCTTAGCTTCCGAGATCAGACGAGATCGGGCGGTTTTAAGGTGGTTTGGCTGTAAGCAAAGGTCACGAAGACAGCAATGCTTCTTATACGTCAGTTATTGAAACCACGCCAGATAGATAGATAGATAGATAGATAGATAGATAGATAGATAGATAGATAGATAGATAGATAGATAGATAGATAGATAGATAGATAGATAGATAGATAAATTATTAGGTACGTTGCAAAATATTTTCTGTGATATTTGACATAGATTTCACCAGTTTTCCTCAACTCTGAAAAAGCTTACAGCACCTGGTATTCCTAAGCAGTCTCCCATCCCAGTACTAACCAGGCCCTACCCTTCTTAGCTTCCGAGATCAGACGAGATCGGGCGGTTTTAAGGTGGTATGGTTGTAAGCAAAGGTCACGAAGACAGCAATGCTTCTTATACGTCAGTTATTGAAACCACGCCAGATAGATAGATAGATAGATAGATAGATAGATAGATAGATAGATAGATAGATAGATAGATAGATAGATAGATAGATAGATAGATAGATAAATTATTAGGTACGTTGCAAAATATTTTCTGTGATATTTGACATAGATTTCACCAGTTTTCCTCAACTCTAAAAAAGCTTACAGCACCTGGTATTCCTAAGCAGTCTCCCATCCCAGTACTAACCAGGCCCTACCCTTCTTAGCTTCCGAGATCAGACGAGATCGGGCGGTTTTAAGGTGGTATGACTGTAAGCAAAGGTCACGAAGACAGCAATGCTTCTTATACGTCAGTTATTGAAACCACGCCAGATGGATAGATAGATAGATAGATAGATAGATAGATAGATAGATAGATAGATAGATAGATAGATAGATAGATAGATAGATAGATAGATAGATAGATAGATAGATAGATAGATAGATAGATAAATTATTAGGTGAGTTGCAAAATATTTTCTGTGATATTTGACATAGATTTCACCAGTTTTCCTCAACTCTGAAAAAGCTTACAGCACCTGGTATTCCTAAGCAGTCTCCCATCCCAGTACTAACCAGGCCCTACCCTTCTTAGCTTCCGAGATCAGACGAGATCGGGCGGTTTTAAGGTGGTATGGCTGTAAGCAAAGGTCACGAAGACGGCAATGCTTCTTATACGTCAGTTATTGAAACCACGCCAGATAGATAGAAAGATAGATAGATAGATAGATAGATAGATAGATAGATAGATAGATAGATAGATAGATAGATAGATAGATAGATAGATAGATAAATTATTAGGTGAGTTGCAAAATATTTTCTGTGATATTTGACATAGATTTCACCAGTTTTTCTCAACTCTGAAAAAGCTTACAGCACCTGGTATTCCTAAGCAGTCTCCCATCCCAGTACTAACCAGGCCCTACCCTTCTTAGCTTCCGAGATCAGACGAGATCGGGCGGTTTTAAGGTGGTATGGCTGTAAGCAAAGGTCACGAAGACAGCAATGCTTCTTATACGTCAGTTATTGAAACCACGCCAGATAGATAGATAGATAGATAGATAGATAGATAGATAGATAGATAGATAGATAGATAGATAGATAGATAGATAGATAGATAGATAGATAGATAGATAGATAGATAGATAAATTATTAGGTGAGTTGCAAAATATTTTCTGTGATATTTGACATAGATTTCACCAGTTTTCCTCAACTCTGAAAAAGCTTACAGCACCTGGTATTCCTAAGCAGTCTCCCATCCCAGTACTAACCAGGCCCTACCCTTCTTAGCTTCCGAGATCAGACGCGATCGGGCGGTTTTAAGGTGGTATGGTTGTAAGCAAAGGTCACGAAGACAGCAATGCTTCTTATACGTCAGTTATTGAAACCACGCCAGATAGATAGATAGATAGATAGATAGATAGATAGATAGATAGATAGATAGATAGATAGATAGATAGATAGATAGATAGATAGATAGATAGATAGATAGATAGATAGATAGATAGATAGATAGATAGATAGATAGATATTATTAGGTGAGTTGCAAAATATTTTCTGTGATATTTGACATAGATTTCACCAGTTTTCCTCAACTCTGAAAAAGCTTACAGCACCTGGTATTCCTAAGCAGTCTCCCATCCCAGTACTAACCAGGCCCTACCCTTCTTAGCTTCCGAGATCAGACGAGATCGGGCGGTTTTAAGGTGGTATGACTGTAAGCAAAGGTCACGAAGACAGCAATGCTTCTTATACGTCAGTTATTGAAACCACGCCAGATGGATAGATAGATAGATAGATAGATAGATAGATAGATAGATAGATAGATAGATAGATAGATAGATAGATAGATAGATAGATAGATAGATAGATAGATAGATAGATAAATTATTAGGTGAGTTGCAAAATATTTTCTGTGATATTTGACATAGATTTCACCAGTTTTCCTCAACTCTGAAAAAGCTTACAGCACCTGGTATTCCTAAGCAGTCTCCCATCCCAGTACTAACCAGACCCTACCCTTCTTAGCTTCCGAGATCAGACGAGATCGGGCGGTTTTAAGGTGGTATGGCTGTAAGCAAAGGTCACGAAGACGGCAATGCTTCTTATACGTCAGTTATTGAAACCACGCCAGATAGATAGAAAGATAGATAGATAGATAGATAGATAGATAGATAGATAGATAGATAGATAGATAGATAGATAGATAGATAGATAGATAGATAGATAGATAGATAGATAGATAGATAAATTATTAGGTGAGTTGCAAAATATTTTCTGTGATATTTGACATAGATTTCACCAGTTTTTCTCAACTCTGAAAAAGCTTACAGCACCTGGTATTCCTAAGCAGTCTCCCATCCCAGTACTAACCAGGCCCTACCCTTCTTAGCTTCCGAGATCAGACGAGATCGGGCGGTTTTAAGGTGGTATGGCTGTAAGCAAAGGTCACGAAGACAGCAATGCTTCTTATACGTCAGTTATTGAAACCACGCCAGATAGATAGATAGATAGATAGATAGATAGATAGATAGATAGATAGATAGATAGATAGATAGATAGATAGATAGATAGATAGATAGATAGATAGATAGATAGATAGATAGATAGATAAATTATTAGGTGAGTTGCAAAATATTTTCTGTGATATTTGACATAGATTTCACCAGTTTTCCTCAACTCTGAAAAAGCTTACAGCACCTGGTATTCCTAAGCAGTCTCCCATCCCAGTACTAACCAGGCCCTACCCTTCTTAGCTTCCGAGATCAGACGCGATCGGGCGGTTTTAAGGTGGTATGGTTGTAAGCAAAGGTCACGAAGACAGCAATGCTTCTTATACGTCAGTTATTGAAACCACGCCAGATAGATAGATAGATAGATAGATAGATAGATAGATAGATAGATAGATAGATAGATAGATAGATAGATAGATAGATAGATAGATAGATAGATAGATAGATAGATAGATAGATAAATTATTAGGTACGTTGCAAAATATTTTCTGTGATATTTGACATAGATTTCACCAGTTTTCCTCAACTCTGAAAAAGCTTACAGCACCTGGTATTCCTAAGCAGTCTCCCATCCCAGTACTAACCAGGCCCTACCCTTCTTAGCTTCCGAGATCAGACGAGATCGGGCGGTTTTAAGGTGGTATGACTGTAAGCAAAGGTCACGAAGACAGCAATGCTTCTTATACGTCAGTTATTGAAACCACGCCAGATGGATAGATAGATAGATAGATAGATAGATAGATAGATAGATAGATAGATAGATAGATAGATAGATAGATAGATAGATAGATAGATAAATTATTAGGTGAGTTGCAAAATATTTTCTGTGATATTTGACATAGATTTCACCAGTTTTCCTCAACTCTGAAAAAGCTTACAGCACCTGGTATTCCTAAGCAGTCTCCCATCCCAGTACTAACCAGGCCCTACCCTTCTTAGCTTCCGAGATCAGACGAGATCGGGCGGTTTTAAGGTGGTATGGCTGTAAGCAAAGGTCACGAAGACGGCAATGCTTCTTATACGTCAGTTATTGAAACCACGCCAGATAGATAGAAAGATAGATAGATAGATAGATAGATAGATAGATAGATAGATAGATAGATAGATAGATAGATAGATAGATAGATAAATTATTAGGTGAGTTGCAAAATATTTTCTGTGATATTTGACATAGATTTCACCAGTTTTACTCAACTCTGAAAAAGCTTACAGCACCTGGTATTCCTAAGCAGTCTCCCATCCCAGTACTAACCAGGCCCTACCCTTCTTAGCTTCCGAGATCAGACGAGATCGGGCTGTTTTAAGGTGGTATGGCTGTAAGCAAAGGTCACGAAGACAGCAATGCTTCTTATACGTCAGTTATTGAAACCACGCCAGATAGATAGATAGATAGATAGATAGATAGATAGATAGATAGGTAGATAGATAGATAGATAGATAGATAGATAGATAGATAGATAGATAGATAGATAGATAGATAGATAAATTATTAGGTAAGTTGCAAAATATTTTCTGTGATATTTGACATAGATTTCACCAGTTTTTCTCAACTCTGAAAAAGCTTACAGCACCTGGTATTCCTAAGCAGTCTCCCATCCCAGTACTAACCAGGCCCTACCCTTCTTAGCTTCCGAGATCAGACGAGATCGGGCGGTTTTAAGGTGGTATGGCTGTAAGCAAAGGTCACGAAGACAGCAATGCTTCTTATACGTCAGTTATTGAAACCACGCCAGATAGATAGATAGATAGATAGATAGATAGATAGATAGATAGATAGATAGATAGATAGATAGATAGATAGATAGATAGATAGATAGATAGATAGATAGATAAATTATTAGGTGAGTTGCAAAATATTTTCTGTGATATTTGACATAGATTTCACCAGTTTTCCTCAACTCTGAAAAAGCTTACAGCACCTGGTATTCCTAAGCAGTCTCCCATCCCAGTACTAACCAGGCCCTACCCTTCTTAGCTTCCGAGATCAGACGAGATCGGGCGGTTTTAAGGTGGTATGGCTGTAAGCAAAGGTCACGAAGACAGCAATGCTTCTTATACGTCAGTTATTGAAACCACGCCAGATAGATAGATAGATAGATAGATAGATAGATAGATAGATAGATAGATAGATAGATAGATAGATAGATAGATAGATAGATAGATAGATAGATAGATAGATAGATAGATAGATAGATAGATAGATAGATAGATAGATAAATTATTAGGTAAGTTGCAAAATATTTTCTGTGATATTTGACATAGATTTCACCAGTTTTCCTCAACTCTGAAAAAGCTTACAGCACCTGGTATTCCTAAGCAGTCTCCCATCCCAGTACTAACCAGGCCCTACCCTTCTTAGCTTCCGAGATCAGACGAGATCGGGCGGTTTTAAGGTGGTATGGCTGTAAGCAAAGGTCACGAAGACGGCAATGCTTCTTATACGTCAGTTATTGAAACCACGCCAGATAGATAGATAGATAGATAGATAGATAGATAGATAGATAGATAGATAGATAGATAGATAGATAGATAGATAGATAGATAGATAGATAGATAGATAGATAGATAGATAGATAGATAGATAGATAGATAGATAGATAAATTATTAGGTACGTTGCCAAATATTTTCTGTGATATTTGACATAGATTTCACCAGTTTTCCTCAACTCTGAAAAAGCTTACAGCACCTGGTATTCCTAAGCAGTCTCCCATCCCAGTACTAACCAGGCCCTACCCTTCTTAGCTTCCGAGATCAGACGAGATCGGGCGGTTTTAAGGTGGTATGGTTGTAAGCAAAGGTCACGAAGACAGCAATGCTTCTTATACGTCAGTTATTGAAACCACGCCAGATAGATAGATAGATAGATAGATAGATAGATAGATAGATAGATAGATAGATAGATAGATAGATAGATAGATAGATAGATAGATAGATAGATAGATAGATAGATAGATAGATAGATAAATTATTAGGTGAGTTGCAAAATATTTTCTGTGATATTTGACATAGATTTCACCAGTTTTCCTCAACTCTGAAAAAGCTTACAGCACCTGGTATTCCTAAGCAGTCTCCCATCCCAGTACTAACCAGGCCCTACCCTTCTTAGCTTCCGAGATCAGACGAGATCGGGCGGTTTTAAGGTGGTATG
>NC_137635.1:22003944-22043944 GCF_963383615.2 Lipophrys pholis | reverse complement strand
GATCAGACGAGATCGGGCGGTTTTAAGGTGGTATGGCTGTAAGCAAAGGTCACGAAGACGGCAATGCTTCTTATACGTCAGTTATTGAAACCACGCCAGATAGATAGAAAGATAGATAGATAGATAGATAGATAGATAGATAGATAGATAGATAGATAGATAGATAGATAGATAGATAGATAAATTATTAGGTACGTTGCCAAATATTTTCTGTGATATTTGACATAGATTTCACCAGTTTTCCTCAACTCTGAAAAAGCTTACAGCACCTGGTATTCCTAAGCAGTCTCCCATCCCAGTACTAACCAGGCCCTACCCTTCTTAGCTTCCGAGATCAGACGAGATCGGGCGGTTTTAAGGTGGTATGACTGTAAGCAAAGGTCACGAAGACAGCAATGCTTCTTATACGTCAGTTATTGAAACCACGCCAGATGGATAGATAGATAGATAGATAGATAGATAGATAGATAGATAGATAGATAGATAGATAGATAGATAGATAGATAGATAGATAGATAGATAGATAGATAAATTATTAGGTGAGTTGCAAAATATTTTCTGTGATATTTGACATAGATTTCACCAGTTTTCCTCAACTCTGAAAAAGCTTACAGCACCTGGTATTCCTAAGCAGTCTCCCATCCCAGTACTAACCAGGCCCTACCCTTCTTAGCTTCCGAGATCAGACGAGATCGGGCGGTTTTAAGGTGGTATGGCTGTAAGCAAAGGTCACGAAGACGGCAATGCTTCTTATACGTCAGTTATTGAAACCACGCCAGATAGATAGAAAGATAGATAGATAGATAGATAGATAGATAGATAGATAGATAGATAGATAGATAGATAGATAGATAGATAGATAAATTATTAGGTACGTTGCAAAATATTTTCTGTGATATTTGACATAGATTTCACCAGTTTTCCTCAACTCTGAAAAAGCTTACAGCACCTGGTATTCCTAAGCAGTCTCCCATCCCAGTACTAACCAGGCCCTACCCTTCTTAGCTTCCGAGATCAGACGAGATCGGGCGGTTTTAAGGTGGTATGGTTGTAAGCAAAGGTCACGAAGACAGCAATGCTTCTTATACGTCAGTTATTGAAACCATGCCAGATAGATAGATAGATAGATAGATAGATAGATAGATAGATAGATAGATAGATAGATAGATAGATAGATAGATAGATAGATAAATTATTAGGTACGTTGCAAAATATTTTCTGTGATATTTGACATAGATTTCACCAGTTTTCCTCAACTCTGAAAAAGCTTACAGCACCTGGTATTCCTAAGAAGTCTCCCATCCCAGTACTAACCAGGCCCTACCCTTCTTAGCTTCCGAGATCAGACGAGATCGGGCGGTTTTAAGGTGGTATGGTTGTAAGCAAAGGTCACGAAGACAGCAATGCTTCTTATACGTCAGTTATTGAAACCACGCCAGATAGATAGATAGATAGATAGATAGATAGATAGATAGATAGATAGATAGATAGATAGATAGATAGATAGATAGATAGATAGATAGATAGATAGATAGATAGATAGATAGATAGATAAATTATTAGGTACGTTGCAAAATATTTTCTGTGATATTTGACATAGATTTCACCAGTTTTCCTCAACTCTGAAAAAGCTTACAGCACCTGGTATTCCTAAGCAGTCTCCCATCCCAGTACTAACCAGGCCCTACCCTTCTTAGCTTCCGAGATCAGACGATATCGGGCGGTTTTAAGGTGGTATGACTGTAAGCAAAGGTCACGAAGACAGCAATGCTTCTTATACGTCAGTTATTGAAACCACGCCAGTTGGATAGATAGATAGATAGATAGATAGATAGATAGATAGATAGATAGATAGATAGATAGATAGATAGATAGATAGATAGATAGATAGATAGATAGATAGATGGATAAATTATTAGGTGAGTTGCAAAATATTTTCTGTGATATTTGACATAGATTTCACCAGTTTTACTCAACTCTGAAAAAGCTTACAGCACCTGGTATTCCTAAGCAGTATCCCATCCCAGTACTAACCAGGCCCTACCCTTCTTAGCTTCCGAGATCAGACGAGATCGGGCGGTTTTAAGGTGGTATGGCTGTAAGCAAAGGTCACGAAGACAGCAATGCTTCTTATACGTCAGTTATTGAAACCACGCCAGATAGATAGATAGATAGATAGATAGATAGATAGATAGATAGATAGATAGATAGATAGATAGATAGATAGATAGATAAATTATTAGGTAAGTTGCAAAATATTTTCTGTGATATTTGACATAGATTTCACCAGTTTTCCTCAACTCTGAAAAAGCTTACAGCACCTGGTATTCCTAAGCAGTCTCCCATCCCAGTACTAACCAGGCCCTACCCTTCTTAGCTTCCGAGATCAGACGAGATCGGGCGGTTTTAAGGTGGTATGGCTGTAAGCAAAGGTCACGAAGACGGCAATGCTTCTTATACGTCAGTTATTGAAACCACGCCAGATAGATAGATAGATAGATAGATAGATAGATAGATAGATAGATAGATAGATAGATAGATAGATAGATAGATAGATAGATAGATAGATAGATAGATAGATAGATAGATAGATAGATAAATTATTAGGTACGTTGCCAAATATTTTCTGTGATATTTGACATAGATTTCACCAGTTTTCCTCAACTCTGAAAAAGCTTACAGCACCTGGTATTCCTAAGCAGTCTCCCATCCCAGTACTAACCAGGCCCTACCCTTCTTAGCTTCCGAGATCAGACGAGATCGGGCGGTTTTAAGGTGGTATGGTTGTAAGCAAAGGTCACGAAGACAGCAATGCTTCTTATACGTCAGTTATTGAAACCACGCCAGATAGATAGATAGATAGATAGATAGATAGATAGATAGATAGATAGATAGATAGATAGATAGATAGATAGATAGATAGATAGATAGATAGATAGATAAATTATTAGGTGAGTTGCAAAATATTTTCTGTGATATTTGACATAGATTTCACCAGTTTTCCTCAACTCTGAAAAAGCTTACAGCACCTGGTATTCCTAAGCAGTCTCCCATCCCAGTACTAACCAGGCCCTACCCTTCTTAGCTTCCGAGATCAGACGAGATCGGGCGGTTTTAAGGTGGTATGACTGTAAGCAAAGGTCACGAAGACAGCAATGCTTCTTATACGTCAGTTATTGAAACCACGCCAGATGGATAGATAGATAGATAGATAGATAGATAGATAGATAGATAGATAGATAGATAGATAGATAGATAGATAGATAGATAGATAGATAGATAGATAGATAAATTATTAGGTGAGTTGTAAAATATTTTCTGTGATATTTGACATAGATTTCACCAGTTTTCCTCAACTCTGAAAAAGCTTACAGCACCTGGTATTCCTAAGCAGTCTCCCATCCCAGTACTAACCAGGCCCTACCCTTCTTAGCTTCCGAGATCAGACGAGATCGGGCGGTTTTAAGGTGGTATGGCTGTAAGCAAAGGTCACGAAGACAGCAATGCTTCTTATACGTCAGTTATTGAAACCACGCCAGATAGATAGATAGATAGATAGATAGATAGATAGATAGATAGATAGATAGATAGATAGATAGATAGATAGATAGATAGATAGATAGATAGATAGATAGATAGATAGATAGATAGATAGATAGATAGATAGATAGATAAATTATTAGGTACGTTGCCAAATATTTTCTGTGATATTTGACATAGATTTCACCAGTTTTCCTCAACTCTGAAAAAGCTTACAGCACCTGGTATTCCTAAGCAGTCTCCCATCCCAGTACTAACCAGGCCCTACCCTTCTTAGCTTCCGAGATCAGACGAGATCGGGCGGTTTTAAGGTGGTATGACTGTAAGCAAAGGTCACGAAGACAGCAATGCTTCTTATACGTCAGTTATTGAAACCACGCCAGATAGATAGAAAGATAGATAGATAGATAGATAGATAGATAGATAGATAGATAGATAGATAGATAGATAGATAGATAGATAGATAGATAGATAGATAGATAGATAAATTATTAGGTACGTTGCAAAATATTTTCTGTGATATTTGACATAGATTTCACCAGTTTTCCTCAACTCTGAAAAAGCTTACAGCACCTGGTATTCCTAAGCAGTCTCCCATCCCAGTACTAACCAGGCCCTACCCTTCTTAGCTTCCGAGATCAGACGAGATCGGGCGGTTTTAAGGTGGTATGGTTGTAAGCAAAGGTCACGAAGACAGCAATGCTTCTTATACGTCAGTTATTGAAACCATGCCAGATAGATAGATAGATAGATAGATAGATAGATAGATAGATAGATAGATAGATAGATAGATAGATAGATAGATAGATAGATAGATAGATAGATAGATAGATAGATAGATAGATAGATAGATAGATAGATAGATAGATAGATAGATAAATTATTAGGTACGTTGCAAAATATTTTCTGTGATATTTGACATAGATTTCACCAGTTTTCCTCAACTCTGAAAAAGCTTACAGCACCTGGTATTCCTAAGCAGTCTCCCATCCCAGTACTAACCAAGCCCTACCCTTCTTAGCTTCCGAGATCAGACGAGATCGGGCGGTTTTAAGGTGGTATGGTTGTAAGCAAAGGTCACGAAGACAGCAATGCTTCTTATACGTCAGTTATTGAAACCACGCCAGATAGATAGATAGATAGATAGATAGATAGATAGATAGATAGATAGATAGATAGATAGATAGATAGATAGATAGATAGATAGATAGATAGATAGATAGATAGATGGATAAATTATTAGGTGAGTTGCAAAATATTTTCTGTGATATTTGACATAGATTTCACCAGTTTTACTCAACTCTGAAAAAGCTTACAGCACCTGGTATTCCTAAGCAGTATCCCATCCCAGTACTAACCAGGCCCTACCCTTCTTAGCTTCCGAGATCAGACGAGATCGGGCGGTTTTAAGGTGGTATGGCTGTAAGCAAAGGTCACGAAGACAGCAATGCTTCTTATACGTCAGTTATTGAAACCACGCCAGATAGATAGATAGATAGATAGATAGATAGATAGATAGATAGATAGATAGATAGATAGATAGATAGATAGATAGATAAATTATTAGGTAAGTTGCAAAATATTTTCTGTGATATTTGACATAGATTTCACCAGTTTTCCTCAACTCTGAAAAAGCTTACAGCACCTGGTATTCCTAAGCAGTCTCCCATCCCAGTACTAACCAGGCCCTACCCTTCTTAGCTTCCGAGATCAGACGAGATCGGGCGGTTTTAAGGTGGTATGGCTGTAAGCAAAGGTCACGAAGACGGCAATGCTTCTTATACGTCAGTTATTGAAACCACGCCAGATAGATAGATAGATAGATAGATAGATAGATAGATAGATAGATAGATAGATAGATAGATAGATAGATAGATAGATAGATAGATAGATAGATAGATAGATAGATAGATAGATAGATAGATAAATTATTAGGTACGTTGCCAAATATTTTCTGTGATATTTGACATAGATTTCACCAGTTTTCCTCAACTCTGAAAAAGCTTACAGCACCTGGTATTCCTAAGCAGTCTCCCATCCCAGTACTAACCAGGCCCTACCCTTCTTAGCTTCCGAGATCAGACGAGATCGGGCGGTTTTAAGGTGGTATGGTTGTAAGCAAAGGTCACGAAGACAGCAATGCTTCTTATACGTCAGTTATTGAAACCACGCCAGATAGATAGATAGATAGATAGATAGATAGATAGATAGATAGATAGATAGATAGATAGATAGATAGATAGATAGATAGATAGATAGATAGATAGATAGATAGATAGATAGATAGATAGATAAATTATTAGGTGAGTTGCAAAATATTTTCTGTGATATTTGACATAGATTTCACCAGTTTTCCTCAACTCTGAAAAAGCTTACAGCACCTGGTATTCCTAAGCAGTCTCCCATCCCAGTACTAACCAGGCCCTACCCTTCTTAGCTTCCGAGATCAGACGAGATCGGGCGGTTTTAAGGTGGTATGACTGTAAGCAAAGGTCACGAAGACAGCAATGCTTCTTATACGTCAGTTATTGAAACCACGCCAGATGGATAGATAGATAGATAGATAGATAGATAGATAGATAGATAGATAGATAGATAGATAGATAGATAGATAGATAGATAGATAGATAGATAGATAGATAAATTATTAGGTGAGTTGTAAAATATTTTCTGTGATATTTGACATAGATTTCACCAGTTTTCCTCAACTCTGAAAAAGCTTACAGCACCTGGTATTCCTAAGCAGTCTCCCATCCCAGTACTAACCAGGCCCTACCCTTCTTAGCTTCCGAGATCAGACGAGATCGGGCGGTTTTAAGGTGGTATGACTGTAAGCAAAGGTCACGAAGACAGCAATGCTTCTTATACGTCAGTTATTGAAACCACGCCAGATAGATAGATAGATAGATAGATAGATAGATAGATAGATAGATAGATAGATAGATAGATAGATAGATAGATAGATAGATAGATAGATAGATAGATAGATAGATAGATAGATAGATAGATAAATTATTAGGTACGTTGCCAAATATTTTCTGTGATATTTGACATAGATTTCACCAGTTTTCCTCAACTCTGAAAAAGCTTACAGCACCTGGTATTCCTAAGCAGTCTCCCATCCCAGTACTAACCAGGCCCTACCCTTCTTAGCTTCCGAGATCAGACGAGATCGGGCGGTTTTAAGGTGGTATGACTGTAAGCAAAGGTCACGAAGACAGCAATGCTTCTTATACGTCAGTTATTGAAACCACGCCAGATAGATAGAAAGATAGATAGATAGATAGATAGATAGATAGATAGATAGATAGATAGATAGATAGATAGATAGATAGATAGATAGATAGATAGATAGATAGATAGATAGATAGATAGATAAATTATTAGGTACGTTGCAAAATATTTTCTGTGATATTTGACATAGATTTCACCAGTTTTCCTCAACTCTGAAAAAGCTTACAGCACCTGGTATTCCTAAGCAGTCTCCCATCCCAGTACTAACCAGGCCCTACCCTTCTTAGCTTCCGAGATCAGACGAGATCGGGCGGTTTTAAGGTGGTATGGTTGTAAGCAAAGGTCACGAAGACAGCAATGCTTCTTATACGTCAGTTATTGAAACCATGCCAGATAGATAGATAGATAGATAGATAGATAGATAGATAGATAGATAGATAGATAGATAGATAGATAGATAGATAGATAGATAGATAGATAGATAGATAGATAGATAGATAGATAGATAAATTATTAGGTACGTTGCAAAATATTTTCTGTGATATTTGACATAGATTTCACCAGTTTTCCTCAACTCTGAAAAAGCTTACAGCACCTGGTATTCCTAAGCAGTCTCCCATCCCAGTACTAACCAAGCCCTACCCTTCTTAGCTTCCGAGATCAGACGAGATCGGGCGGTTTTAAGGTGGTATGGTTGTAAGCAAAGGTCACGAAGACAGCAATGCTTCTTATACGTCAGTTATTGAAACCACGCCAGATAGATAGATAGATAGATAGATAGATAGATAGATAGATAGATAGATAGATAGATAGATAGATAGATAGATAGATAGATAGATAGATAGATAGATAGATAGATAGATAAATTATTAGGTACGTTGCAAAATATTTTCTGTGATATTTGACATAGATTTCACCAGTTTTCCTCAACTCTGAAAAAGCTTACAGCACCTGGTATTCCTAAGCAGTCTCCCATCCCAGTACTAACCAGGCCCTACCCTTCTTAGCTTCCGAGATCAGACGATATCGGGCGGTTTTAAGGTGGTATGACTGTAAGCAAAGGTCACGAAGACAGCAATGCTTCTTATACGTCAGTTATTGAAACCACGCCAGTTGGATAGATAGATAGATAGATAGATAGATAGATAGATAGATAGATAGATAGATAGATAGATAGATAGATAGATAGATAGATAGATAGATAGATAGATAGATAGATAAATTATTAGGTGAGTTGCAAAATATTTTCTGTGATATTTGACATAGATTTCACCAGTTTTACTCAACTCTGAAAAAGCTTACAGCACCTGGTATTCCTAAGCAGTCTCCCATCCCAGTACTAACCAGGCCCTACCCTTCTTAGCTTCCGAGATCAGACGAGATCGGGCGGTTTTAAGGTGGTATGGCTGTAAGCAAAGGTCACGAAGACAGCAATGCTTCTTATACGTCAGTTATTGAAACCACGCCAGATAGATAGATAGATAGATAGATAGATAGATAGATAGATAGATAGATAGATAGATAGATAGATAGATAGATAGATAGATAGATAGATAGATAGATAGATAGATAGATAGATAGATAGATAGATAAATTATTAGGTAAGTTGCAAAATATTTTCTGTGATATTTGACATAGATTTCACCAGTTTTCCTCAACTCTGAAAAAGCTTACAGCACCTGGTATTCCTAAGCAGTCTCCCATCCCAGTACTAACCAGGCCCTACCCTTCTTAGCTTCCGAGATCAGAAGAGATCGGGCGGTTTTAAGGTGGTATGGCTGTAAGCAAAGGTCACGAAGACGGCAATGCTTCTTATACGTCAGTTATTGAAACCACGCCAGATAGATAGATAGATAGATAGATAGATAGATAGATAGATAGATAGATAGATAGATAGATAGATAGATAGATAGATAGATAGATAGATAGATAGATAGATAGATAGATAGATAGATAGATAGATAAATTATTAGGTACGTTGCCAAATATTTTCTGTGATATTTGACATAGATTTCACCAGTTTTCCTCAACTCTGAAAAAGCTTACAGCACCTGGTATTCCTAAGCAGTCTCCCATCCCAGTACTAACCAGGCCCTACCCTTCTTAGCTTCCGAGATCAGACGAGATCGGGCGGTTTTAAGGTGGTATGGTTGTAAGCAAAGGTCACGAAGACAGCAATGCTTCTTATACGTCAGTTATTGAAACCACGCCAGATAGATAGATAGATAGATAGATAGATAGATAGATAGATAGATAGATAGATAGATAGATAGATAGATAGATAGATAGATAGATAGATAGATAGATAGATAAATTATTAGGTACGTTGCAAAATATTTTCTGTGATATTTGACATAGATTTCACCAGTTTTCCTCAACTCTGAAAAAGCTTACAGCACCTGGTATTCCTAAGCAGTCTCCCATCCCAGTACTAACCAGGCCCTACCCTTCTTAGCTTCCGAGATCAGACGATATCGGGCGGTTTTAAGGTGGTATGACTGTAAGCAAAGGTCACGAAGACAGCAATGCTTCTTATACGTCAGTTATTGAAACCACGCCAGTTGGATAGATAGATAGATAGATAGATAGATAGATAGATAGATAGATAGATAGATAGATAGATAGATAGATAGATAGATAGATAGATAGATAGATAGATAGAT
Source organism: Lipophrys pholis (assembly GCF_963383615.2). Lineage (NCBI taxonomy): Eukaryota > Metazoa > Chordata > Actinopteri > Blenniiformes > Blenniidae > Lipophrys > Lipophrys pholis. The sequence continues at coordinate 22,034,507 of NC_137635.1, read as the reverse complement.
AGATAAATTATTAGGTGAGTTGCAAAATATTTTCTGTGATATTTGACATAGATTTCACCAGTTTTACTCAACTCTGAAAAAGCTTACAGCACCTGGTATTCCTAAGCAGTCTCCCATCCCAGTACTAACCAGGCCCTACCCTTCTTAGCTTCCGAGATCAGACGAGATCGGGCGGTTTTAAGGTGGTATGGCTGTAAGCAAAGGTCACGAAGACAGCAATGCTTCTTATACGTCAGTTATTGAAACCACGCCAGATAGATAGATAGATAGATAGATAGATAGATAGATAGATAGATAGATAGATAGATAGATAGATAGATAGATAGATAGATAGATAGATAGATAGATAGATAGATAGATAGATAGATAGATAGATAAATTATTAGGTAAGTTGCAAAATATTTTCTGTGATATTTGACATAGATTTCACCAGTTTTCCTCAACTCTGAAAAAGCTTACAGCACCTGGTATTCCTAAGCAGTCTCCCATCCCAGTACTAACCAGGCCCTACCCTTCTTAGCTTCCGAGATCAGAAGAGATCGGGCGGTTTTAAGGTGGTATGGCTGTAAGCAAAGGTCACGAAGACGGCAATGCTTCTTATACGTCAGTTATTGAAACCACGCCAGATAGATAGATAGATAGATAGATAGATAGATAGATAGATAGATAGATAGATAGATAGATAGATAGATAGATAGATAGATAGATAGATAGATAGATAGATAGATAGATAGATAGATAGATAGATAAATTATTAGGTACGTTGCCAAATATTTTCTGTGATATTTGACATAGATTTCACCAGTTTTCCTCAACTCTGAAAAAGCTTACAGCACCTGGTATTCCTAAGCAGTCTCCCATCCCAGTACTAACCAGGCCCTACCCTTCTTAGCTTCCGAGATCAGACGAGATCGGGCGGTTTTAAGGTGGTATGGTTGTAAGCAAAGGTCACGAAGACAGCAATGCTTCTTATACGTCAGTTATTGAAACCACGCCAGATAGATAGATAGATAGATAGATAGATAGATAGATAGATAGATAGATAGATAGATAGATAGATAGATAGATAGATAGATAGATAGATAGATAGATAGATAAATTATTAGGTACGTTGCAAAATATTTTCTGTGATATTTGACATAGATTTCACCAGTTTTCCTCAACTCTGAAAAAGCTTACAGCACCTGGTATTCCTAAGCAGTCTCCCATCCCAGTACTAACCAGGCCCTACCCTTCTTAGCTTCCGAGATCAGACGAGATCGGGCGGTTTTAAGGTGGTATGACTGTAAGCAAAGGTCACGAAGACAGCAATGCTTCTTATACGTCAGTTATTGAAACCACGCCAGTTGGATAGATAGATAGATAGATAGATAGATAGATAGATAGATAGATAGATAGATAGATAGATAGATAGATAGATAGATAGATAGATAGATAGATAGATAGATAGATAGATAGATAGATAGATAGATAGATAAATTATTAGGTGAGTTGCAAAATATTTTCTGTGATATTTGACATAGATTTCACCAGTTTTACTCAACTCTGAAAAAGCTTACAGCACCTGGTATTCCTAAGCAGTCTCCCATCCCAGTACTAACCAGGCCCTACCCTTCTTAGCTTCCGAGATCAGACGAGATCGGGCGGTTTTAAGGTGGTATGGCTGTAAGCAAAGGTCACGAAGACAGCAATGCTTCTTATACGTCAGTTATTGAAACCACGCCAGATAGATAGATAGATAGATAGATAGATAGATAGATAGATAGATAGATAGATAGATAGATAGATAGATAGATAGATAGATAGATAGATAGATAGATAGATAGATAGATAGATAGATAAATTATTAGGTACGTTGCCAAATATTTTCTGTGATATTTGACATAGATTTCACCAGTTTTCCTCAACTCTGAAAAAGCTTACAGCACCTGGTATTCCTAAGCAGTCTCCCATCCCAGTACTAACCAGGCCCTACCCTTCTTAGCTTCCGAGATCAGACGAGATCGGGCGGTTTTAAGGTGGTATGACTGTAAGCAAAGGTCACGAAGACAGCAATGCTTCTTATACGTCAGTTATTGAAACCACGCCAGATAGATAGAAAGATAGATAGATAGATAGATAGATAGATAGATAGATAGATAGATAGATAGATAGATAGATAGATAGATAGATAGATAGATAAATTATTAGGTACGTTGCAAAATATTTTCTGTGATATTTGACATAGATTTCACCAGTTTTCCTCAACTCTGAAAAAGCTTACAGCACCTGGTATTCCTAAGCAGTCTCCCATCCCAGTACTAACCAGGCCCTACCCTTCTTAGCTTCCGAGATCAGACGAGATCGGGCGGTTTTAAGGTGGTATGGTTGTAAGCAAAGGTCACGAAGACAGCAATGCTTCTTATACGTCAGTTATTGAAACCATGCCAGATAGATAGATAGATAGATAGATAGATAGATAGATAGATAGATAGATAGATAGATAGATAGATAGATAGATAGATAGATAGATAGATAGATAGATAGATAGATAGATAGATAGATAGATAAATTATTAGGTACGTTGCAAAATATTTTCTGTGATATTTGACATGGATTTCACCAGTTTTCCTCAACTCTGAAAAAGCTTACAGCACCTGGTATTCCTAAGCAGTCTCCCATCCCAGTACTAACCAGGCCCTACCCTTCTTAGCTTCCGAGATCAGACGAGATCGGGCGGTTTTAAGGTGGTATGGTTGTAAGCAAAGGTCACGAAGACAGCAATGCTTCTTATACGTCAGTTATTGAAACCACGCCAGATAGATAGATAGATAGATAGATAGATAGATAGATAGATAGATAGATAGATAGATAGATAGATAGATAGATAGATAGATAGATAGATAGATAGATAGATAGATAGATAGATAGATAAATTATTAGGTACGTTGCAAAATATTTTCTGTGATATTTGACATAGATTTCACCAGTTTTCCTCAACTCTGAAAAAGCTTACAGCACCTGGTATTCCTAAGCAGTCTCCCATCCCAGTACTAACCAGGCCCTACCCTTCTTAGCTTCCGAGATCAGACGATATCGGGCGGTTTTAAGGTGGTATGACTGTAAGCAAAGGTCACGAAGACAGCAATGCTTCTTATACGTCAGTTATTGAAACCACGCCAGTTGGATAGATAGATAGATAGATAGATAGATAGATAGATAGATAGATAGATAGATAGATAGATAGATAGATAGATAGATAGATAGATAGATAGATAGATAGATAAATTATTAGGTGAGTTGCAAAATATTTTCTGTGATATTTGACATAGATTTCACCAGTTTTACTCAACTCTGAAAAAGCTTACAGCACCTGGTATTCCTAAGCAGTCTCCCATCCCAGTACTAACCAGGCCCTACCCTTCTTAGCTTCCGAGATCAGACGAGATCGGGCGGTTTTAAGGTGGTATGGCTGTAAGCAAAGGTCACGAAGACAGCAATGCTTCTTATACGTCAGTTATTGAAACCACGCCAGATAGATAGATAGATAGATAGATAGATAGATAGATAGATAGATAGATAGATAGATAGATAGATAGATAGATAGATAGATAGATAGATAGATAGATAGATAAATTATTAGGTAAGTTGCAAAATATTTTCTGTGATATTTGACATAGATTTCACCAGTTTTCCTCAACTCTGAAAAAGCTTACAGCACCTGGTATTCCTAAGCAGTCTCCCATCCCAGTACTAACCAGGCCCTACCCTTCTTAGCTTCCGAGATCAGAAGAGATCGGGCGGTTTTAAGGTGGTATGGCTGTAAGCAAAGGTCACGAAGACGGCAATGCTTCTTATACGTCAGTTATTGAAACCATGCCAGATAGATAGATAGATAGATAGATAGATAGATAGATAGATAGATAGATAGATAGATAGATAGATAGATAGATAGATAGATAGATAGATAGATAAATTATTAGGTACGTTGCCAAATATTTTCTGTGATATTTGACATAGATTTCACCAGTTTTCCTCAACTCTGAAAAAGCTTACAGCACCTGGTATTCCTAAGCAGTCTCCCATCCCAGTACTAACCAGGCCCTACCCTTCTTAGCTTCCGAGATCAGACGAGATCGGGCGGTTTTAAGGTGGTATGGTTGTAAGCAAAGGTCACGAAGACAGCAATGCTTCTTATACGTCAGTTATTGAAACCACGCCAGATAGATAGATAGATAGATAGATAGATAGATAGATAGATAGATAGATAGATAGATAGATAGATAGATAGATAGATAGATAGATAAATTATTAGGTACGTTGCAAAATATTTTCTGTGATATTTGACATAGATTTCACCAGTTTTCCTCAACTCTGAAAAAGCTTACAGCACCTGGTATTCCTAAGCAGTCTCCCATCCCAGTACTAACCAGGCCCTACCCTTCTTAGCTTCCGAGATCAGACGAGATCGGGCGGTTTTAAGGTGGTATGACTGTAAGCAAAGGTCACGAAGACAGCAATGCTTCTTATACGTCAGTTATTGAAACCACGCCAGTTGGATAGATAGATAGATAGATAGATAGATAGATAGATAGATAGATAGATAGATAGATAGATAGATAGATAGATAGATAGATAGATAGATAGATAGATAGATAGATAAATTATTAGGTGAGTTGCAAAATATTTTCTGTGATATTTGACATAGATTTCACCAGTTTTACTCAACTCTGAAAAAGCTTACAGCACCTGGTATTCCTAAGCAGTCTCCCATCCCAGTACTAACCAGGCCCTACCCTTCTTAGCTTCCGAGATCAGACGAGATCGGGCGGTTTTAAGGTGGTATGGCTGTAAGCAAAGGTCACGAAGACAGCAATGCTTCTTATACGTCAGTTATTGAAACCACGCCAGATAGATAGATAGATAGATAGATAGATAGATAGATAGATAGATAGATAGATAGATAGATAGATAGATAGATAGATAGATAGATAGATAGATAGATAGATAAATTATTAGGTAAGTTGCAAAATATTTTCTGTGATATTTGACATAGATTTCACCAGTTTTCCTCAACTCTGAAAAAGCTTACAGCACCTGGTATTCCTAAGCAGTCTCCCATCCCAGTACTAACCAGGCCCTACCCTTCTTAGCTTCCGAGATCAGACGAGATCGGGCGGTTTTAAGGTGGTATGGCTGTAAGCAAAGGTCACGAAGACGGCAATGCTTCTTATACGTCAGTTATTGAAACCACGCCAGATAGATAGATAGATAGATAGATAGATAGATAGATAGATAGATAGATAGATAGATAGATAGATAGATAGATAGATAGATAGATAGATAGATAAATTATTAGGTGAGTTGCAAAATATTTTCTGTGATATTTGACATAGATTTCACCAGTTTTCCTCAACTCTGAAAAAGCTTACAGCACCTGGTATTCCTAAGCAGTCTCCCATCCCAGTACTAACCAGGCCCTACCCTTCTTAGCTTCCGAGATCAGACGAGATCGGGCGGTTTTAAGGTGGTATGGCTGTAAGCAAAGGTCACGAAGACGGCAATGCTTCTTATACGTCAGTTATTGAAACCACGCCAGATAGATAGAAAGATAGATAGATAGATAGATAGATAGATAGATAGATAGATAGATAGATAGATAGATAGATAGATAGATAGATAGATAGATAAATTATTAGGTACGTTGCAAAATATTTTCTGTGATATTTGACATAGATTTCACCAGTTTTCCTCAACTCTGAAAAAGCTTACAGCACCTGGTATTCCTAAGCAGTCTCCCATCCCAGTACTAACCAGGCCCTACCCTTCTTAGCTTCCGAGATCAGACGAGATCGGGCGGTTTTAAGGTGGTATGGTTGTAAGCAAAGGTCACGAAGACAGCAATGCTTCTTATACGTCAGTTATTGAAACCATGCCAGATAGATAGATAGATAGATAGATAGATAGATAGATAGATAGATAGATAGATAGATAGATAGATAGATAGATAGATAGATAGATAGATAGATAGATAGATAAATTATTAGGTACGTTGCAAAATATTTTCTGTGATATTTGACATAGATTTCACCAGTTTTCCTCAACTCTGAAAAAGCTTACAGCACCTGGTATTCCTAAGCAGTCTCCCATCCCAGTACTAACCAGGCCCTACCCTTCTTAGCTTCCGAGATCAGACGAGATCGGGCGGTTTTAAGGTGGTATGGTTGTAAGCAAAGGTCACGAAGACAGCAATGCTTCTTATACGTCAGTTATTGAAACCACGCCAGATAGATAGATAGATAGATAGATAGATAGATAGATAGATAGATAGATAGATAGATAGATAGATAGATAGATAGATAGATAGATAGATAGATAGATAGATAAATTATTAGGCACGTTGCAAAATATTTTCTGTGATATTTGACATAGATTTCACCAGTTTTCCTCAACTCTGAAAAAGCTTACAGCACCTGGTATTCCTAAGCAGTCTCCCATCCCAGTACTAACCAGGCCCTACCCTTCTTAGCTTCCGAGATCAGACGAGATCGGGCGGTTTTAAGGTGGTATGGTTGTAAGCAAAGGTCACGAAGACAGCAATGCTTCTTATACGTCAGTTATTGAAACCACGCCAGATAGATAGATAGATAGATAGATAGATAGATAGATAGATAGATAGATAGATAGATAGATAGATAGATAGATAGATAGATAGATAGATAGATAGATAGATAGATAGATAGATAGATAGATAAATTATTAGGCACGTTGCAAAATATTTTCTGTGATATTTGACATAGATTTCACCAGTTTTCCTCAACTCTGAAAAAGCTTACAGCACCTGGTATTCCTAAGCAGTCTCCCATCCCAGTACTAACCAGGCCCTACCCTTCTTAGCTTCCGAGATCAGACGAGATCGGGCGGTTTTAAGGTGGTATGGCTGTAAGCAAAGGTCACGAAGACAGCAATGCTTCTTATACGTCAGTTATTGAAACCATGCCAGATAGATAGATAGATAGATAGATAGATAGATAGATAGATAGATAGATAGATAGATAAATTATTAGGTACGTTGCAAAATATTTTCTGTGATATTTGACATAGATTTCACCAGTTTTCCTCAACTCTGAAAAAGCTTACAGCACCTGGTATTCCTAAGCAGTCTCCCATCCCAGTACTAACCAGGCCCTACCCTTCTTAGCTTCCGAGATCAGACGAGATCGGGCGGTTTTAAGGTGGTATGGCTGTAAGCAAAGGTCACGAAGACGGCAATGCTTCTTATACGTCAGTTATTGAAACCACGCCAGATAGATAGAAAGATAGATAGATAGATAGATAGATAGATAGATAGATAGATAGATAGATAGATAGATAGATAGATAGATAGATAGATAGATAGATAGATAGATAGATAGATAGATAGATAGATAGATAGATAGATAGATAGATAAATTATTAGGTGAGTTGCAAAATATTTTCTGTGATATTTGACATAGATTTCACCAGTTTTCCTCAACTCTGAAAAAGCTTACAGCACCTGGTATTCCTAAGCAGTCTCCCATCCCAGTACTAACCAGGCCCTACCCTTCTTAGCTTCCGAGATCAGACGAGATCGGGCGGTTTTAAGGTGGTATGGCTGTAAGCAAAGGTCACGAAGACAGCAATGCATCTTATACGTCAGTTATTGAAACCACGCCAGATAGATAGAAAGATAGATAGATAGATAGATAGATAGATAGATAGATAGATAGATAGATAGATAGATAGATAGATAGATAGATAGATAGATAGATAGATAGATAGATAGATAGATAGATAGATAGATAGATAAATTATTAGGTACGTTGCAAAATATTTTCTGTGATATTTGACATAGATTTCACCAGTTTTCCTCAACTCTGAAAAAGCTTACAGCACCTGGTATTCCTAAGCAGTCTCCCATCCCAGTACTAACCAGGCCCTACCCTTCTTAGCTTCTGAGATCAGACGAGATCGGGCGGTTTTAAGGTGGTATGGCTGTAAGCAAAGGTCACGAAGACGGCAATGCTTCTTATACGTCAGTTATTGAAACCACGCCAGATAGATAGAAAGATAGATAGATAGATAGATAGATAGATAGATAGATAGATAGATAGATAGATAGATAGATAGATAGATAGATAGATAGATAGATAGATAGATAAATTATTAGGTAAGTTGCAAAATATTTTCTGTGATATTTGACATAGATTTCACCAGTTTTCCTCAACTCTGAAAAAGCTTACAGCACCTGGTATTCCTAAGCAGTCTCCCATCCCAGTACTAACCAGGCCCTACCCTTCTTAGCTTCCGAGATCAGACGAGATCGGGCGGTTTTAAGGTGGTATGGCTGTAAGCAAAGGTCACGAAGACGGCAATGCTTCTTATACGTCAGTTATTGAAACCACGCCAGATAGATAGATAGATAGATAGATAGATAGATAGATAGATAGATAGATAGATAGATAGATAGATAGATAGATAGATAGATAGATAGATAGATAGATAAATTATTAGGTGAGTTGCAAAATATTTTCTGTGATATTTGACATAGATTTCACCAGTTTTCCTCAACTCTGAAAAAGCTTACAGCACCTGGTATTCCTAAGCAGTCTCCCATCCCAGTACTAACCAGGCCCTACCCTTCTTAGCTTCCGAGATCAGACGAGATCGGGCGGTTTTAAGGTGGTATGGCTGTAAGCAAAGGTCACGAAGACGGCAATGCTTCTTATACGTCAGTTATTGAAACCACGCCAGATAGATAGAAAGATAGATAGATAGATAGATAGATAGATAGATAGATAGATAGATAGATAGATAGATAGATAGATAGATAGATAAATTATTAGGTACGTTGCAAAATATTTTCTGTGATATTTGACATAGATTTCACCAGTTTTCCTCAACTCTGAAAAAGCTTACAGCACCTGGTATTCCTAAGCAGTCTCCCATCGCAGTACTAACCAGGCCCTACCCTTCTTAGCTTCCGAGATCAGACGAGATCGGGCGGTTTTAAGGTGGTATGGTTGTAAGCAAAGGTCACGAAGACAGCAATGCTTCTTATACGTCAGTTATTGAAACCATGCCAGATAGATAGATAGATAGATAGATAGATAGATAGATAGATAGATAGATAGATAGATAGATAGATAGATAGATAGATAGATAGATAGATAGATAGATAAATTATTAGGTACGTTGCAAAATATTTTCTGTGATATTTGACATAGATTTCACCAGTTTTCCTCAACTCTGAAAAAGCTTACAGCACCTGGTATTCCTAAGCAGTCTCCCATCCCAGTACTAACCAGGCCCTACCCTTCTTAGCTTCCGAGATCAGACGAGATCGGGCGGTTTTAAGGTGGTATGGTTGTAAGCAAAGGTCACGAAGACAGCAATGCTTCTTATACGTCAGTTATTGAAACCACGCCAGATAGATAGATAGATAGATAGATAGATAGATAGATAGATAGATAGATAGATAGATAGATAGATAGATAGATAGATAGATAGATAGATAGATAGATAGATAGATAGATAAATTATTAGGCACGTTGCAAAATATTTTCTGTGATATTTGACATAGATTTCACCAGTTTTCCTCAACTCTGAAAAAGCTTACAGCACCTGGTATTCCTAAGCAGTCTCCCATCCCAGTACTAACCAGGCCCTACCCTTCTTAGCTTCCGAGATCAGACGAGATCGGGCGGTTTTAAGGTGGTATGGCTGTAAGCAAAGGTCACGAAGACAGCAATGCTTCTTATACGTCAGTTATTGAAACCATGCCAGATAGATAGATAGATAGATAGATAGATAGATAGATAGATAGATAGATAGATAGATAAATTATTAGGTACGTTGCAAAATATTTTCTGTGATATTTGACATAGATTTCACCAGTTTTCCTCAACTCTGAAAAAGCTTACAGCACCTGGTATTCCTAAGCAGTCTCCCATCCCAGTACTAACCAGGCCCTACCCTTCTTAGCTTCCGAGATCAGACGAGATCGGGCGGTTTTAAGGTGGTATGGCTGTAAGCAAAGGTCACGAAGACGGCAATGCTTCTTATACGTCAGTTATTGAAACCACGCCAGATAGATAGAAAGATAGATAGATAGATAGATAGATAGATAGATAGATAGATAGATAGATAGATAGATAGATAGATAGATAGATAGATAGATAGATAGATAGATAGATAGATAGATAGATAGATAGATAGATAGATAAATTATTAGGTGAGTTGCAAAATATTTTCTGTGATATTTGACATAGATTTCACCAGTTTTCCTCAACTCTGAAAAAGCTTACAGCACCTGGTATTCCTAAGCAGTCTCCCATCCCAGTACTAACCAGGCCCTACCCTTCTTAGCTTCCGAGATCAGACGAGATCGGGCGGTTTTAAGGTGGTATGGCTGTAAGCAAAGGTCACGAAGACAGCAATGCATCTTATACGTCAGTTATTGAAACCACGCCAGATAGATAGAAAGATAGATAGATAGATAGATAGATAGATAGATAGATAGATAGATAGATAGATAGATAGATAGATAGATAGATAGATAGATAGATAGATAGATAGATAGATAAATTATTAGGTACGTTGCAAAATATTTTCTGTGATATTTGACATAGATTTCACCAGTTTTCCTCAACTCTGAAAAAGCTTACAGCACCTGGTATTCCTAAGCAGTCTCCCATCCCAGTACTAACCAGGCCCTACCCTTCTTAGCTTCTGAGATCAGACGAGATCGGGCGGTTTTAAGGTGGTATGGCTGTAAGCAAAGGTCACGAAGACGGCAATGCTTCTTATACGTCAGTTATTGAAACCACGCCAGATAGATAGAAAGATAGATAGATAGATAGATAGATAGATAGATAGATAGATAGATAGATAGATAGATAGATAGATAGATAGATAGATAGATAGATAGATAGATAGATAGATAGATAGATAGATAGATAGATAGATAGATAAATTATTAGGTAAGTTGCAAAATATTTTCTGTGATATTTGACATAGATTTCACCAGTTTTCCTCAACTCTGAAAAAGCTTACAGCACCTGGTATTCCTAAGCAGTCTCCCATCCCAGTACTAACCAGGCCCTACCCTTCTTAGCTTCCGAGATCAGACGAGATCGGGCGGTTTTAAGGTGGTATGGCTGTAAGCAAAGGTCACGAAGACGGCAATGCTTCTTATACGTCAGTTATTGAAACCACGCCAGATAGATAGATAGATAGATAGATAGATAGATAGATAGATAGATAGATAGATAGATAGATAGATAGATAGATAGATAGATAGATAGATAGATAGATAGATAGATAGATAAATTATTAGGTGAGTTGCAAAATATTTTCTGTGATATTTGACATAGATTTCACCAGTTTTCCTCAACTCTGAAAAAGCTTACAGCACCTGGTATTCCTAAGCAGTCTCCCATCCCAGTACTAACCAGGCCCTACCCTTCTTAGCTTCCGAGATCAGACGAGATCGGGCGGTTTTAAGGTGGTATGGCTGTAAGCAAAGGTCACGAAGACGGCAATGCTTCTTATACGTCAGTTATTGAAACCACGCCAGATAGATAGAAAGATAGATAGATAGATAGATAGATAGATAGATAGATAGATAGATAGATAGATAGATAGATAGATAGATAGATAGATAGATAGATAAATTATTAGGTACGTTGCAAAATATTTTCTGTGATATTTGACATAGATTTCACCAGTTTTCCTCAACTCTGAAAAAGCTTACAGCACCTGGTATTCCTAAGCAGTCTCCCATCCCAGTACTAACCAGGCCCTACCCTTCTTAGCTTCCGAGATCAGACGAGATCGGGCGGTTTTAAGGTGGTATGGTTGTAAGCAAAGGTCACGAAGACAGCAATGCTTCTTATACGTCAGTTATTGAAACCATGCCAGATAGATAGATAGATAGATAGATAGATAGATAGATAGATAGATAGATAGATAGATAGATAGATAGATAGATAGATAGATAGATAGATAGATAGATAAATTATTAGGTACGTTGCAAAATATTTTCTGTGATATTTGACATAGATTTCACCAGTTTTCCTCAACTCTGAAAAAGCTTACAGCACCTGGTATTCCTAAGCAGTCTCCCATCCCAGTACTAACCAGGCCCTACCCTTCTTAGCTTCCGAGATCAGACGAGATCGGGCGGTTTTAAGGTGGTATGGTTGTAAGCAAAGGTCACGAAGACAGCAATGCTTCTTATACGTCAGTTATTGAAACCACGCCAGATAGATAGATAGATAGATAGATAGATAGATAGATAGATAGATAGATAGATAGATAGATAGATAGATAGATAGATAGATAGATAGATAGATAGATAGATAAATTATTAGGCACGTTGCAAAATATTTTCTGTGATATTTGACATAGATTTCACCAGTTTTCCTCAACTCTGAAAAAGCTTACAGCACCTGGTATTCCTAAGCAGTCTCCCATCCCAGTACTAACCAGGCCCTACCCTTCTTAGCTTCCGAGATCAGACGAGATCGGGCGGTTTTAAGGTGGTATGGTTGTAAGCAAAGGTCACGAAGACAGCAATGCTTCTTATACGTCAGTTATTGAAACCACGCCAGATAGATAGATAGATAGATAGATAGATAGATAGATAGATAGATAGATAGATAGATAGATAGATAGATAGATAGATAGATAGATAGATAGATAGATAGATAGATAGATAGATAGATAGATAAATTATTAGGCACGTTGCAAAATATTTTCTGTGATATTTGACATAGATTTCACCAGTTTTCCTCAACTCTGAAAAAGCTTACAGCACCTGGTATTCCTAAGCAGTCTCCCATCCCAGTACTAACCAGGCCCTACCCTTCTTAGCTTCCGAGATCAGACGAGATCGGGCGGTTTTAAGGTGGTATGGCTGTAAGCAAAGGTCACGAAGACAGCAATGCTTCTTATACGTCAGTTATTGAAACCATGCCAGATAGATAGATAGATAGATAGATAGATAGATAGATAGATAGATAGATAGATAGATAAATTATTAGGTACGTTGCAAAATATTTTCTGTGATATTTGACATAGATTTCACCAGTTTTCCTCAACTCTGAAAAAGCTTACAGCACCTGGTATTCCTAAGCAGTCTCCCATCCCAGTACTAACCAGGCCCTACCCTTCTTAGCTTCCGAGATCAGACGAGATCGGGCGGTTTTAAGGTGGTATGGCTGTAAGCAAAGGTCACGAAGACGGCAATGCTTCTTATACGTCAGTTATTGAAACCACGCCAGATAGATAGAAAGATAGATAGATAGATAGATAGATAGATAGATAGATAGATAGATAGATAGATAGATAGATAGATAGATAGATAGATAGATAGATAGATAGATAGATAGATAGATAGATAGATAGATAGATAGATAGATAAATTATTAGGTGAGTTGCAAAATATTTTCTGTGATATTTGACATAGATTTCACCAGTTTTCCTCAACTCTGAAAAAGCTTACAGCACCTGGTATTCCTAAGCAGTCTCCCATCCCAGTACTAACCAGGCCCTACCCTTCTTAGCTTCCGAGATCAGACGAGATCGGGCGGTTTTAAGGTGGTATGGCTGTAAGCAAAGGTCACGAAGACAGCAATGCATCTTATACGTCAGTTATTGAAACCACGCCAGATAGATAGAAAGATAGATAGATAGATAGATAGATAGATAGATAGATAGATAGATAGATAGATAGATAGATAGATAGATAGATAGATAGATAGATAGATAGATAGATAGATAAATTATTAGGTACGTTGCAAAATATTTTCTGTGATATTTGACATAGATTTCACCAGTTTTCCTCAACTCTGAAAAAGCTTACAGCACCTGGTATTCCTAAGCAGTCTCCCATCCCAGTACTAACCAGGCCCTACCCTTCTTAGCTTCTGAGATCAGACGAGATCGGGCGGTTTTAAGGTGGTATGGCTGTAAGCAAAGGTCACGAAGACGGCAATGCTTCTTATACGTCAGTTATTGAAACCACGCCAGATAGATAGAAAGATAGATAGATAGATAGATAGATAGATAGATAGATAGATAGATAGATAGATAGATAGATAGATAGATAGATAGATAGATAGATAGATAGATAGATAGATAGATAGATAGATAGATAGATAGATAGATAAATTATTAGGTAAGTTGCAAAATATTTTCTGTGATATTTGACATAGATTTCACCAGTTTTCCTCAACTCTGAAAAAGCTTACAGCACCTGGTATTCCTAAGCAGTCTCCCATCCCAGTACTAACCAGGCCCTACCCTTCTTAGCTTCCGAGATCAGACGAGATCGGGCGGTTTTAAGGTGGTATGGCTGTAAGCAAAGGTCACGAAGACGGCAATGCTTCTTATACGTCAGTTATTGAAACCACGCCAGATAGATAGATAGATAGATAGATAGATAGATAGATAGATAGATAGATAGATAGATAGATAGATAGATAGATAGATAGATAGATAGATAGATAGATAAATTATTAGGTGAGTTGCAAAATATTTTCTGTGATATTTGACATAGATTTCACCAGTTTTCCTCAACTCTGAAAAAGCTTACAGCACCTGGTATTCCTAAGCAGTCTCCCATCCCAGTACTAACCAGGCCCTACCCTTCTTAGCTTCCGAGATCAGACGAGATCGGGCGGTTTTAAGGTGGTATGGCTGTAAGCAAAGGTCACGAAGACGGCAATGCTTCTTATACGTCAGTTATTGAAACCACGCCAGATAGATAGAAAGATAGATAGATAGATAGATAGATAGATAGATAGATAGATAGATAGATAGATAGATAGATAGATAGATAGATAAATTATTAGGTACGTTGCAAAATATTTTCTGTGATATTTGACATAGATTTCACCAGTTTTCCTCAACTCTGAAAAAGCTTACAGCACCTGGTATTCCTAAGCAGTCTCCCATCCCAGTACTAACCAGGCCCTACCCTTCTTAGCTTCCGAGATCAGACGAGATCGGGCGGTTTTAAGGTGGTATGGTTGTAAGCAAAGGTCACGAAGACAGCAATGCTTCTTATACGTCAGTTATTGAAACCATGCCAGATAGATAGATAGATAGATAGATAGATAGATAGATAGATAGATAGATAGATAGATAGATAGATAGATAGATAGATAGATAGATAGATAGATAGATAGATAGATAGATAAATTATTAGGTACGTTGCAAAATATTTTCTGTGATATTTGACATAGATTTCACCAGTTTTCCTCAACTCTGAAAAAGCTTACAGCACCTGGTATTCCTAAGCAGTCTCCCATCCCAGTACTAACCAGGCCCTACCCTTCTTAGCTTCCGAGATCAGACGAGATCGGGCGGTTTTAAGGTGGTATGGTTGTAAGCAAAGGTCACGAAGACAGCAATGCTTCTTATACGTCAGTTATTGAAACCACGCCAGATAGATAGATAGATAGATAGATAGATAGATAGATAGATAGATAGATAGATAGATAGATAGATAGATAGATAGATAGATAGATAGATAGATAGATAAATTATTAGGCACGTTGCAAAATATTTTCTGTGATATTTGACATAGATTTCACCAGTTTTCCTCAACTCTGAAAAAGCTTACAGCACCTGGTATTCCTAAGCAGTCTCCCATCCCAGTACTAACCAGGCCCTACCCTTCTTAGCTTCCGAGATCAGACGAGATCGGGCGGTTTTAAGGTGGTATGACTGTAAGCAAAGGTCACGAAGACAGCAATGCTTCTTATACGTCAGTTATTGAAACCACGCCAGTTGGATAGATAGATAGATAGATAGATAGATAGATAGATAGATAGATAGATAGATAGATAGATAGATAGATAGATAGATAGATAGATAGATAGATAGATAGATAGATAGATAGATAAATTATTAGGTGAGTTGCAAAATATTTTCTGTGATATTTGACATAGATTTCACCAGTTTTACTCAACTCTGAAAAAGCTTACAGCACCTGGTATTCCTAAGCAGTCTCCCATCCCAGTACTAACCAGGCCCTACCCTTCTTAGCTTCCGAGATCAGACGAGATCGGGCGGTTTTAAGGTGGTATGGCTGTAAGCAAAGGTCACGAAGACAGCAATGCTTCTTATACGTCAGTTATTGAAACCACGCCAGATAGATAGATAGATAGATAGATAGATAGATAGATAGATAGATAGATAGATAGATAGATAGATAGATAGATAGATAGATAGATAGATAAATTATTAGGTAAGTTGCAAAATATTTTCTGTGATATTTGACATAGATTTCACCAGTTTTCCTCAACTCTGAAAAAGCTTACAGCACCTGGTATTCCTAAGCAGTCTCCCATCCCAGTACTAACCAGGCCCTACCCTTCTTAGCTTCCGAGATCAGACGAGATCGGGCGGTTTTAAGGTGGTATGGCTGTAAGCAAAGGTCACGAAGACGGCAATGCTTCTTATACGTCAGTTATTGAAACCACGCCAGATAGATAGATAGATAGATAGATAGATAGATAGATAGATAGATAGATAGATAGATAGATAGATAGATAGATAGATAGATAGATAGATAGATAGATAGATAGATAGATAAATTATTAGGTACGTTGCAAAATATTTTCTGTGATATTTGACATAGATTTCACCAGTTTTCCTCAACTCTGAAAAAGCTTACAGCACCTGGTATTCTTAAGCAGTCTCCCATCCCAGTACTAACTAGGCCCTACCCTTCTTAGCTTCCGAGATCAGACGAGATCGGGCGGTTTTAAGGTGGTATGGCTGTAAGCAAAGGTCACGAAGACGGCAATGCTTCTTATACGTCAGTTATTGAAACCACGCCAGATAGATAGAAAGATAGATAGATAGATAGATAGATAGATAGATAGATAGATAGATAGATAGATAGATAGATAGATAGATAGATAGATAGATAGATAGATAGATAGATAGATAAATTATTAGGTACGTTGCAAAATATTTTCTGTGATATTTGACATAGATTTCACCAGTTTTCCTCAACTCTGAAAAAGCTTACAGCACCTGGTATTCCTAAGCAGTCTCCCATCCCAGTACTAACCAGGCCCTACCCTTCTTAGCTTCCGAGATCAGACGAGATCGGGCGGTTTTAAGGTGGTATGGTTGTAAGCAAAGGTCACGAAGACAGCAATGCTTCTTATACGTCAGTTATTGAAACCACGCCAGATAGATAGATAGATAGATAGATAGATAGATAGATAGATAGATAGATAGATAGATAGATAGATAGATAGATAGATAGATAGATAGATAGATAGATAGATAGATAGATAGATAGATAGATAGATAGATAGATAGATAGATAGATAAATTATTAGGTGAGTTGCAAAATATTTTCTGTGATATTTGACATAGATTTCACCAGTTTTCCTCAACTCTGAAAAAGCTTACAGCACCTGGTATTCCTAAGCAGTCTCCCATCCCAGTACTAACCAGGCCCTACCCTTCTTAGCTTCCGAGATCAGACGAGATCGGGCGGTTTTAAGGTGGTATGGCTGTAAGCAAAGGTCACGAAGACAGCAATGCATCTTATACGTCAGTTATTGAAACCACGCCAGATAGATAGAAAGATAGATAGATAGATAGATAGATAGATAGATAGATAGATAGATAGATAGATAGATAGATAGATAGATAGATAGATAGATAGATAGATAGATAAATTATTAGGTACGTTGCAAAATATTTTCTGTGATATTTGACATAGATTTCACCAGTTTTCCTCAACTCTGAAAAAGCTTACAGCACCTGGTATTCCTAAGCAGTCTCCCATCCCAGTACTAACCAGGCCCTACCCTTCTTAGCTTCTGAGATCAGACGAGATCGGGCGGTTTTAAGGTGGTATGGCTGTAAGCAAAGGTCACGAAGACGGCAATGCTTCTTATACGTCAGTTATTGAAACCACGCCAGATAGATAGAAAGATAGATAGATAGATAGATAGATAGATAGATAGATAGATAGATAGATAGATAGATAGATAGATAGATAGATAGATAGATAGATAGATAGATAAATTATTAGGTACGTTGCAAAATATTTTCTGTGATATTTGACATAGATTTCACCAGTTTTCCTCAACTCTGAAAAAGCTTACAGCACCTGGTATTCCTAAGCAGTCTCCCATCCCAGTACTAACCAGGCCCTACCCTTCTTAGCTTCCGAGATCAGACGAGATCGGGCGGTTTTAAGGTGGTATGGTTGTAAGCAAAGGTCACGAAGACAGCAATGCTTCTTATACGTCAGTTATTGAAACCACGCCAGATAGATAGATAGATAGATAGATAGATAGATAGATAGATAGATAGATAGATAGATAGATAGATAGATAGATAGATAGAAAGATAGATAGATAGATAGATAGATAGATAGATAGATAGATAGATAGATAGATAGATAGATAGATAGATAGATAAATTATTAGGTAAGTTGCAAAATATTTTCTGTGATATTTGACATAGATTTCACCAGTTTTCCTCAACTCTGAAAAAGCTTACAGCACCTGGTATTCCTAAGCAGTCTCCCATCCCAGTACTAACCAGGCCCTACCCTTCTTAGCTTCCGAGATCAGACGAGATCGGGCGGTTTTAAGGTGGTATGGCTGTAAGCAAAGGTCACGAAGACGGCAATGCTTCTTATACGTCAGTTATTGAAACCACGCCAGATAGATAGAAAGATAGATAGATAGATAGATAGATAGATAGATAGATAGATAGATAGATAGATAGATAGATAGATAGATAGATAGATAGATAGATAGATAGATAGATAGATAGATAGATAGATAGATAGATAGATAGATAAATTATTAGGTACGTTGCAAAATATTTTCTGTGATATTTGACATAGATTTCACCAGTTTTCCTCAACTCTGAAAAAGCTTACAGCACCTGGTATTCCTAAGCAGTCTCCCATCCCAGTACTAACCAGGCCCTACCCTTCTTAGCTTCCGAGATCAGACGAGATCGGGCGGTTTTAAGGTGGTATGGTTGTAAGCAAAGGTCACGAAGACAGCAATGCTTCTTATACGTCAGTTATTGAAACCACGCCAGATAGATAGATAGATAGATAGATAGATAGATAGATAGATAGATAGATAGATAGATAGATAGATAGATAGATAGATAAATTATTAGGTACGTTGCAAAATATTTTCTGTGATATTTGACATAGATTTCACCAGTTTTCCTCAACTCTGAAAAAGCTTACAGCACCTGGTATTCCTAAGCAGTCTCCCATCCCAGTACTAACCAGGCCCTACCCTTCTTAGCTTCCGAGATCAGACGAGATCGGGCGGTTTTAAGGTGGTATGGTTGTAAGCAAAGGTCACGAAGACAGCAATGCTTCTTATACGTCAGTTATTGAAACCACGCCAGATAGATAGATAGATAGATAGATAGATAGATAGATAGATAGATAGATAGATAGATAGATAGATAGATAGATAGATAGATAGATAGATAGATAGATAGATAGATAGATAGATAGATAGATAGATAGATAGATAGATAAATTATTAGGCACGTTGCAAAATATTTTCTGTGATATTTGACATAGATTTCACCAGTTTTCCTCAACTCTGAAAAAGCTTACAGCACCTGGTATTCCTAAGCAGTCTCCCATCCCAGTACTAACCAGGCCCTACCCTTCTTAGCTTCCGAGATCAGACGAGATCGGGCGGTTTTAAGGTGGTATGACTGTAAGCAAAGGTCACGAAGACAGCAATGCTTCTTATACGTCAGTTATTGAAACCACGCCAGTTGGATAGATAGATAGATAGATAGATAGATAGATAGATAGATAGATAGATAGATAGATAGATAGATAGATAGATAGATAGATAGATAGATAGATAGATAGATAGATAAATTATTAGGTGAGTTGCAAAATATTTTCTGTGATATTTGACATAGATTTCACCAGTTTTACTCAACTCTGAAAAAGCTTACAGCACCTGGTATTCCTAAGCAGTCTCCCATCCCAGTACTAACCAGGCCCTACCCTTCTTAGCTTCCGAGATCAGACGAGATCGGGCGGTTTTAAGGTGGTATGGCTGTAAGCAAAGGTCACGAAGACAGCAATGCTTCTTATACGTCAGTTATTGAAACCACGCCAGATAGATAGATAGATAGATAGATAGATAGATAGATAGATAGATAGATAGATAGATAGATAGATAGATAGATAGATAGATAGATAGATAGATAGATAGATAGATAGATAAATTATTAGGTAAGTTGCAAAATATTTTCTGTGATATTTGACATAGATTTCACCAGTTTTCCTCAACTCTGAAAAAGCTTACAGCACCTGGTATTCCTAAGCAGTCTCCCATCCCAGTACTAACCAGGCCCTACCCTTCTTAGCTTCCGAGATCAGACGAGATCGGGCGGTTTTAAGGTGGTATGGCTGTAAGCAAAGGTCACGAAGACGGCAATGCTTCTTATACGTCAGTTATTGAAACCACGCCAGATAGATAGATAGATAGATAGATAGATAGATAGATAGATAGATAGATAGATAGATAGATAGATAGATAGATAGATAGATAGATAGATAGATAGATAGATAAATTATTAGGTACGTTGCAAAATATTTTCTGTGATATTTGACATAGATTTCACCAGTTTTCCTCAACTCTGAAAAAGCTTACAGCACCTGGTATTCTTAAGCAGTCTCCCATCCCAGTACTAACTAGGCCCTACCCTTCTTAGCTTCCGAGATCAGACGAGATCGGGCGGTTTTAAGGTGGTATGGCTGTAAGCAAAGGTCACGAAGACGGCAATGCTTCTTATACGTCAGTTATTGAAACCACGCCAGATAGATAGAAAGATAGATAGATAGATAGATAGATAGATAGATAGATAGATAGATAGATAGATAGATAGATAGATAGATAGATAGATAGATAGATAGATAGATAGATAGATAGATAGATAGATAAATTATTAGGTACGTTGCAAAATATTTTCTGTGATATTTGACATAGATTTCACCAGTTTTCCTCAACTCTGAAAAAGCTTACAGCACCTGGTATTCCTAAGCAGTCTCCCATCCCAGTACTAACCAGGCCCTACCCTTCTTAGCTTCCGAGATCAGACGAGATCGGGCGGTTTTAAGGTGGTATGGTTGTAAGCAAAGGTCACGAAGACAGCAATGCTTCTTATACGTCAGTTATTGAAACCACGCCAGATAGATAGATAGATAGATAGATAGATAGATAGATAGATAGATAGATAGATAGATAGATAGATAGATAGATAGATAGATAGATAGATAGATAGATAAATTATTAGGTGAGTTGCAAAATATTTTCTGTGATATTTGACATAGATTTCACCAGTTTTCCTCAACTCTGAAAAAGCTTACAGCACCTGGTATTCCTAAGCAGTCTCCCATCCCAGTACTAACCAGGCCCTACCCTTCTTAGCTTCCGAGATCAGACGAGATCGGGCGGTTTTAAGGTGGTATGGCTGTAAGCAAAGGTCACGAAGACAGCAATGCATCTTATACGTCAGTTATTGAAACCACGCCAGATAGATAGAAAGATAGATAGATAGATAGATAGATAGATAGATAGATAGATAGATAGATAGATAGATAGATAGATAGATAGATAGATAGATAGATAGATAGATAGATAGATAGATAGATAGATAAATTATTAGGTACGTTGCAAAATATTTTCTGTGATATTTGACATAGATTTCACCAGTTTTCCTCAACTCTGAAAAAGCTTACAGCACCTGGTATTCCTAAGCAGTCTCCCATCCCAGTACTAACCAGGCCCTACCCTTCTTAGCTTCTGAGATCAGACGAGATCGGGCGGTTTTAAGGTGGTATGGCTGTAAGCAAAGGTCACGAAGACGGCAATGCTTCTTATACGTCAGTTATTGAAACCACGCCAGATAGATAGAAAGATAGATAGATAGATAGATAGATAGATAGATAGATAGATAGATAGATAGATAGATAGATAGATAGATAGATAGATAGATAGATAGATAGATAAATTATTAGGTACGTTGCAAAATATTTTCTGTGATATTTGACATAGATTTCACCAGTTTTCCTCAACTCTGAAAAAGCTTACAGCACCTGGTATTCCTAAGCAGTCTCCCATCCCAGTACTAACCAGGCCCTACCCTTCTTAGCTTCCGAGATCAGACGAGATCGGGCGGTTTTAAGGTGGTATGGTTGTAAGCAAAGGTCACGAAGACAGCAATGCTTCTTATACGTCAGTTATTGAAACCACGCCAGATAGATAGATAGATAGATAGATAGATAGATAGATAGATAGATAGATAGATAGATAGATAGATAGATAGATAGATAGATAGATAGATAGATAGATAGATAGATAGATAGATAGATAAATTATTAGGTACGTTGCAAAATATTTTCTGTGATATTTGACATAGATTTCACCAGTTTTCCTCAACTCTGAAAAAGCTTACAGCACCTGGTATTCCTAAGCAGTCTCCCATCCCAGTACTAACCAGGCCCTACCCTTCTTAGCTTCCGAGATCAGACGAGATCGGGCGGTTTTAAGGTGGTATGGTTGTAAGCAAAGGTCACGAAGACAGCAATGCTTCTTATACGTCAGTTATTGAAACCACGCCAGATAGATAGATAGATAGATAGATAGATAGATAGATAGATAGATAGATAGATAGATAGATAGATAGATAGATAGATAGATAGATAGATAGATAGATAGATAGATAGATAGATAGATAAATTATTAGGTGAGTTGCAAAATATTTTCTGTGATATTTGACATAGATTTCACCAGTTTTCCTCAACTCTGAAAAAGCTTACAGCACCTGGTATTCCTAAGCAGTCTCCCATCCCAGTACTAACCAGGCCCTACCCTTCTTAGCTTCCGAGATCAGACGAGATCGGGCGGTTTTAAGGTGGTATGGCTGTAAGCAACGGTCACGAAGACAGCAATGCATCTTATACGTCAGTTATTGAAACCACGCCAGATAGATAGAAAGATAGATAGATAGATAGATAGATAGATAGATAGATAGATAGATAGATAGATAGATAGATAGATAGATAGATAGATAGATAGATAGATAGATAGATAGATAGATAAATTATTAGGTACGTTGCAAAATATTTTCTGTGATATTTGACATAGATTTCACCAGTTTTCCTCAACTCTGAAAAAGCTTACAGCACCTGGTATTCCTAAGCAGTCTCCCATCCCAGTACTAACCAGGCCCTACCCTTCTTAGCTTCTGAGATCAGACGAGATCGGGCGGTTTTAAGGTGGTATGGCTGTAAGCAAAGGTCACGAAGACGGCAATGCTTCTTATACGTCAGTTATTGAAACCACGCCAGATAGATAGAAAGATAGATAGATAGATAGATAGATAGATAGATAGATAGATAGATAGATAGATAGATAGATAGATAGATAGATAGATAGATAGATAGATAGATAGATAGATAGATAGATAAATTATTAGGTACGTTGCAAAATATTTTCTGTGATATTTGACATAGATTTCACCAGTTTTCCTCAACTCTGAAAAAGCTTACAGCACCTGGTATTCCTAAGCAGTCTCCCATCCCAGTACTAACCAGGCCCTACCCTTCTTAGCTTCCGAGATCAGACGAGATCGGGCGGTTTTAAGGTGGTATGGTTGTAAGCAAAGGTCACGAAGACAGCAATGCTTCTTATACGTCAGTTATTGAAACCACGCCAGATAGATAGATAGATAGATAGATAGATAGATAGATAGATAGATAGATAGATAGATAGATAGATAGAAAGATAGATAGATAGATAGATAGATAGATAGATAGATAGATAGATAGATAGATAGATAGATAGATAGATAAATTATTAGGTAAGTTGCAAAATATTTTCTGTGATATTTGACATAGATTTCACCAGTTTTCCTCAACTCTGAAAAAGCTTACAGCACCTGGTATTCCTAAGCAGTCTCCCATCCCAGTACTAACCAGGCCCTACCCTTCTTAGCTTCCGAGATCAGACGAGATCGGGCGGTTTTAAGGTGGTATGGCTGTAAGCAAAGGTCACGAAGACGGCAATGCTTCTTATACGTCAGTTATTGAAACCACGCCAGATAGATAGAAAGATAGATAGATAGATAGATAGATAGATAGATAGATAGATAGATAGATAGATAGATAGATAGATAGATAGATAGATAGATAGATAGATAGATAGATAAATTATTAGGTACGTTGCAAAATATTTTCTGTGATATTTGACATAGATTTCACCAGTTTTCCTCAACTCTGAAAAAGCTTACAGCACCTGGTATTCCTAAGCAGTCTCCCATCCCAGTACTAACCAGGCCCTACCCTTCTTAGCTTCCGAGATCAGACGAGATCGGGCGGTTTTAAGGTGGTATGGTTGTAAGCAAAGGTCACGAAGACAGCAATGCTTCTTATACGTCAGTTATTGAAACCACGCCAGATAGATAGATAGATAGATAGATAGATAGATAGATAGATAGATAGATAGATAGATAGATAGATAGATAGATAGATAGATAGATAAATTATTAGGTACGTTGCAAAATATTTTCTGTGATATTTGACATAGATTTCACCAGTTTTCCTCAACTCTGAAAAAGCTTACAGCACCTGGTATTCCTAAGCAGTCTCCCATCCCAGTACTAACCAGGCCCTACCCTTCTTAGCTTCCGAGATCAGACGAGATCGGGCGGTTTTAAGGTGGTATGGTTGTAAGCAAAGGTCACGAAGACAGCAATGCTTCTTATACGTCAGTTATTGAAACCACGCCAGATAGATAGATAGATAGATAGATAGATAGATAGATAGATAGATAGATAGATAGATAGATAGATAGATAGATAGATAGATAGATAGATAGATAGATAGATAGATAGATAGATAGATAGATAGATAGATAGATAGATAAATTATTAGGCACGTTGCAAAATATTTTCTGTGATATTTGACATAGATTTCACCAGTTTTCCTCAACTCTGAAAAAGCTTACAGCACCTGGTATTCCTAAGCAGTCTCCCATCCCAGTACTAACCAGGCCCTACCCTTCTTAGCTTCCGAGATCAGACGAGATCGGGCGGTTTTAAGGTGGTATGACTGTAAGCAAAGGTCACGAAGACAGCAATGCTTCTTATACGTCAGTTATTGAAACCACGCCAGTTGGATAGATAGATAGATAGATAGATAGATAGATAGATAGATAGATAGATAGATAGATAGATAGATAGATAGATAGATAGATAGATAGATAGATAGATAGATAGATAGATAGATAGATAGATAGATAGATAGATAAATTATTAGGTGAGTTGCAAAATATTTTCTGTGATATTTGACATAGATTTCACCAGTTTTACTCAACTCTGAAAAAGCTTACAGCACCTGGTATTCCTAAGCAGTCTCCCATCCCAGTACTAACCAGGCCCTACCCTTCTTAGCTTCCGAGATCAGACGAGATCGGGCGGTTTTAAGGTGGTATGGCTGTAAGCAAAGGTCACGAAGACAGCAATGCTTCTTATACGTCAGTTATTGAAACCACGCCAGATAGATAGATAGATAGATAGATAGATAGATAGATAGATAGATAGATAGATAGATAGATAGATAGATAGATAGATAGATAGATAGATAGATAGATAGATAAATTATTAGGTAAGTTGCAAAATATTTTCTGTGATATTTGACATAGATTTCACCAGTTTTCCTCAACTCTGAAAAAGCTTACAGCACCTGGTATTCCTAAGCAGTCTCCCATCCCAGTACTAACCAGGCCCTACCCTTCTTAGCTTCCGAGATCAGACGAGATCGGGCGGTTTTAAGGTGGTATGGCTGTAAGCAAAGGTCACGAAGACGGCAATGCTTCTTATACGTCAGTTATTGAAACCACGCCAGATAGATAGATAGATAGATAGATAGATAGATAGATAGATAGATAGATAGATAGATAGATAGATAGATAGATAGATAGATAGATAGATAGATAGATAGATAGATAAATTATTAGGTACGTTGCAAAATATTTTCTGTGATATTTGACATAGATTTCACCAGTTTTCCTCAACTCTGAAAAAGCTTACAGCACCTGGTATTCTTAAGCAGTCTCCCATCCCAGTACTAACTAGGCCCTACCCTTCTTAGCTTCCGAGATCAGACGAGATCGGGCGGTTTTAAGGTGGTATGGCTGTAAGCAAAGGTCACGAAGACGGCAATGCTTCTTATACGTCAGTTATTGAAACCACGCCAGATAGATAGAAAGATAGATAGATAGATAGATAGATAGATAGATAGATAGATAGATAGATAGATAGATAGATAGATAGATAGATAGATAGATAGATAGATAGATAGATAGATAGATAAATTATTAGGTACGTTGCAAAATATTTTCTGTGATATTTGACATAGATTTCACCAGTTTTCCTCAACTCTGAAAAAGCTTACAGCACCTGGTATTCCTAAGCAGTCTCCCATCCCAGTACTAACCAGGCCCTACCCTTCTTAGCTTCCGAGATCAGACGAGATCGGGCGGTTTTAAGGTGGTATGGTTGTAAGCAAAGGTCACGAAGACAGCAATGCTTCTTATACGTCAGTTATTGAAACCACGCCAGATAGATAGATAGATAGATAGATAGATAGATAGATAGATAGATAGATAGATAGATAGATAGATAGATAGATAGATAGATAGATAGATAGATAGATAGATAGATAGATAGATAGATAGATAGATAGATAGATAAATTATTAGGTGAGTTGCAAAATATTTTCTGTGATATTTGACATAGATTTCACCAGTTTTCCTCAACTCTGAAAAAGCTTACAGCACCTGGTATTCCTAAGCAGTCTCCCATCCCAGTACTAACCAGGCCCTACCCTTCTTAGCTTCCGAGATCAGACGAGATCGGGCGGTTTTAAGGTGGTATGGCTGTAAGCAAAGGTCACGAAGACAGCAATGCATCTTATACGTCAGTTATTGAAACCACGCCAGATAGATAGAAAGATAGATAGATAGATAGATAGATAGATAGATAGATAGATAGATAGATAGATAGATAGATAGATAGATAGATAGATAGATAGATAGATAGATAGATAAATTATTAGGTACGTTGCAAAATATTTTCTGTGATATTTGACATAGATTTCACCAGTTTTCCTCAACTCTGAAAAAGCTTACAGCACCTGGTATTCCTAAGCAGTCTCCCATCCCAGTACTAACCAGGCCCTACCCTTCTTAGCTTCTGAGATCAGACGAGATCGGGCGGTTTTAAGGTGGTATGGCTGTAAGCAAAGGTCACGAAGACGGCAATGCTTCTTATACGTCAGTTATTGAAACCACGCCAGATAGATAGAAAGATAGATAGATAGATAGATAGATAGATAGATAGATAGATAGATAGATAGATAGATAGATAGATAGATAGATAGATAGATAGATAGATAGATAGATAGATAAATTATTAGGTACGTTGCAAAATATTTTCTGTGATATTTGACATAGATTTCACCAGTTTTCCTCAACTCTGAAAAAGCTTACAGCACCTGGTATTCCTAAGCAGTCTCCCATCCCAGTACTAACCAGGCCCTACCCTTCTTAGCTTCCGAGATCAGACGAGATCGGGCGGTTTTAAGGTGGTATGGTTGTAAGCAAAGGTCACGAAGACAGCAATGCTTCTTATACGTCAGTTATTGAAACCACGCCAGATAGATAGATAGATAGATAGATAGATAGATAGATAGATAGATAGATAGATAGATAGATAGATAGATAGAAAGATAGATAGATAGATAGATAGATAGATAGATAGATAGATAGATAGATAAATTATTAGGTGAGTTGCAAAATATTTTCTGTGATATTTGACATAGATTTCACCAGTTTTACTCAACTCTGAAAAAGCTTACAGCACCTGGTATTCCTAAGCAGTCTCCCATCCCAGTACTAACCAGGCCCTACCCTTCTTAGCTTCCGAGATCAGACGAGATCGGGCGGTTTTAAGGTGGTATGGCTGTAAGCAAAGGTCACGAAGACAGCAATGCTTCTTATACGTCAGTTATTGAAACCACGCCAGATAGATAGATAGATAGATAGATAGATAGATAGATAGATAGATAGATAGATAGATAGATAGATAGATAGATAGATAGATAGATAGATAGATAGATAGATAGATAGATAAATTATTAGGTAAGTTGCAAAATATTTTCTGTGATATTTGACATAGATTTCACCAGTTTTCCTCAACTCTGAAAAAGCTTACAGCACCTGGTATTCCTAAGCAGTCTCCCATCCCAGTACTAACCAGGCCCTACCCTTCTTAGCTTCCGAGATCAGACGAGATCGGGCGGTTTTAAGGTGGTATGGCTGTAAGCAAAGGTCACGAAGACGGCAATGCTTCTTATACGTCAGTTATTGAAACCACGCCAGATAGATAGATAGATAGATAGATAGATAGATAGATAGATAGATAGATAGATAGATAGATAGATAGATAGATAGATAGATAGATAGATAAATTATTAGGTACGTTGCAAAATATTTTCTGTGATATTTGACATAGATTTCACCAGTTTTCCTCAACTCTGAAAAAGCTTACAGCACCTGGTATTCTTAAGCAGTCTCCCATCCCAGTACTAACTAGGCCCTACCCTTCTTAGCTTCCGAGATCAGACGAGATCGGGCGGTTTTAAGGTGGTATGGCTGTAAGCAAAGGTCACGAAGACGGCAATGCTTCTTATACGTCAGTTATTGAAACCACGCCAGATAGATAGAAAGATAGATAGATAGATAGATAGATAGATAGATAGATAGATAGATAGATAGATAGATAGATAGATAGATAGATAGATAGATAGATAGATAAATTATTAGGTACGTTGCAAAATATTTTCTGTGATATTTGACATAGATTTCACCAGTTTTCCTCAACTCTGAAAAAGCTTACAGCACCTGGTATTCCTAAGCAGTCTCCCATCCCAGTACTAACCAGGCCCTACCCTTCTTAGCTTCCGAGATCAGACGAGATCGGGCGGTTTTAAGGTGGTATGGTTGTAAGCAAAGGTCACGAAGACAGCAATGCTTCTTATACGTCAGTTATTGAAACCACGCCAGATAGATAGATAGATAGATAGATAGATAGATAGATAGATAGATAGATAGATAGATAGATAGATAGATAGATAGATAGATAGATAGATAGATAGATAGATAGATAGATAGATAAATTATTAGGTGAGTTGCAAAATATTTTCTGTGATATTTGACATAGATTTCACCAGTTTTCCTCAACTCTGAAAAAGCTTACAGCACCTGGTATTCCTAAGCAGTCTCCCATCCCAGTACTAACCAGGCCCTACCCTTCTTAGCTTCCGAGATCAGACGAGATCGGGCGGTTTTAAGGTGGTATGGCTGTAAGCAAAGGTCACGAAGACAGCAATGCATCTTATACGTCAGTTATTGAAACCACGCCAGATAGATAGAAAGATAGATAGATAGATAGATAGATAGATAGATAGATAGATAGATAGATAGATAGATAGATAGATAGATAGATAGATAGATAGATAGATAGATAGATAGATAGATAGATAGATAGATAGATAGATAGATAGATAGATAAATTATTAGGTACGTTGCAAAATATTTTCTGTGATATTTGACATAGATTTCACCAGTTTTCCTCAACTCTGAAAAAGCTTACAGCACCTGGTATTCCTAAGCAGTCTCCCATCCCAGTACTAACCAGGCCCTACCCTTCTTAGCTTCTGAGATCAGACGAGATCGGGCGGTTTTAAGGTGGTATGGCTGTAAGCAAAGGTCACGAAGACGGCAATGCTTCTTATACGTCAGTTATTGAAACCACGCCAGATAGATAGAAAGATAGATAGATAGATAGATAGATAGATAGATAGATAGATAGATAGATAGATAGATAGATAGATAGATAGATAGATAGATAGATAGATAGATAGATAAATTATTAGGTACGTTGCAAAATATTTTCTGTGATATTTGACATAGATTTCACCAGTTTTCCTCAACTCTGAAAAAGCTTACAGCACCTGGTATTCCTAAGCAGTCTCCCATCCCAGTACTAACCAGGCCCTACCCTTCTTAGCTTCCGAGATCAGACGAGATCGGGCGGTTTTAAGGTGGTATGGTTGTAAGCAAAGGTCACGAAGACAGCAATGCTTCTTATACGTCAGTTATTGAAACCACGCCAGATAGATAGATAGATAGATAGATAGATAGATAGATAGATAGATAGATAGATAGATAGATAGATAGATAGATAGATAGATAGAAAGATAGATAGATAGATAGATAGATAGATAGATAGATAGATAGATAGATAGATAGATAGATAAATTATTAGGTAAGTTGCAAAATATTTTCTGTGATATTTGACATAGATTTCACCAGTTTTCCTCAACTCTGAAAAAGCTTACAGCACCTGGTATTCCTAAGCAGTCTCCCATCCCAGTACTAACCAGGCCCTAC
>NC_137635.1:21983944-21986444 GCF_963383615.2 Lipophrys pholis | reverse complement strand
ACTAACCAGGCCCTACCCTTCTTAGCTTCCGAGATCAGACGAGATCGGGCGGTTTTAAGGTGGTATGACTGTAAGCAAAGGTCACGAAGACAGCAATGCTTCTTATACGTCAGTTATTGAAACCACGCCAGATGGATAGATAGATAGATAGATAGATAGATAGATAGATAGATAGATAGATAGATAGATAGATAGATAGATAGATAGATAGATAGATAGATAGATAGATAGATAGATAGATAGATAGATAAATTATTAGGTGAGTTGCAAAATATTTTCTGTGATATTTGACATAGATTTCACCAGTTTTCCTCAACTCTGAAAAAGCTTACAGCACCTGGTATTCCTAAGCAGTCTCCCATCCCAGTACTAACCAGGCCCTACCCTTCTTAGCTTCCGAGATCAGACGCGATCGGGCGGTTTTAAGGTGGTATGACTGTAAGCAAAGGTCACGAAGACAGCAATGCTTCTTATACGTCAGTTATTGAAACCACGCCAGAGAGATAGATAGATAGATAGATAGATAGATAGATAGATAGATAGATAGATAGATAGATAGATAGATAGATAGATAGATAGATAGATAAATTATTAGGTGAGTTGCAAAATATTTTCTGTGATATTTGACATAGATTTCACCAGTTTTCCTCCACTCTGAAAAAGCTTACAGCACCTGGTATTCCTAAGCAGTCTCCCATCCCAGTACTAACCAGGCCCTACCCTTCTTAGCTTCCGAGATCAGACGAGATCGGGCGGTTTTAAGGTGGTATGGCTGTAAGCAAAGTTCATGAAGACGGCAATGCTTCTTATACGTCAGTTATTGAATCCACGCCAGATAGATAGATAGATAGATAGATAGATAGATAGATAGATAGATAGATAGATAGATAGATAGATAGATAGATAGATAGATAGATAGATAGATAGATAAATTATTAGGTGAGTTGCAAAATATTTTCTGTGATATTTGACATAGATTTCACCAGTTTTACTCAACTCTGAAAAAGCTTACAGCACCTGGTATTCCTAAGCAGTCTCCCATCCCAGTACTAACCAGGCCCTACCCTTCTTAGCTTCCGAGATCAGACGAGATCGGGCGGTTTTAAGGTGGTATGGCTGTAAGGAAAGGTCACAAAGACGGCAATGCTTCTTATACGTCAGTTATTGAATCCACGCCAGATAGATAGATAGATAGATAGATAGATAGATAGATAGATAGATAGATAGATAGATAGATAGATAGATAGATAGATAGATAGATAGATAGATAGATAAATTATTAGGTGAGTTGCAAAATATTTTCTGTGATATTTGACATAGATTTCACCAGTTTTCCTCAACTCTGAAAAAGCTTACAGCACCTGGTATTCCTAAGCAGTCTCCCATCCCAGTACTAACCAGGCCCTACCCTTCTTAGCTTCCGAGATCAGACGCGATCGGGCGGTTTTAAGGTGGTATGACTGTAAGCAAAGGTCACGAAGACAGCAATGCTTCTTATACGTCAGTTATTGAAACCACGCCAGAGAGATAGATAGATAGATAGATAGATAGATAGATAGATAGATAGATAGATAGATAGATAGATAGATAGATAGATAGATAGATAGATAGATAGATAAATTATTAGGTGAGTTGCAAAATATTTTCTGTGATATTTGACATAGATTTCACCAGTTTTCCTCCACTCTGAAAAAGCTTACAGCACCTGGTATTCCTAAGCAGTCTCCCATCCCAGTACTAACCAGGCCCTACCCTTCTTAGCTTCCGAGATCAGACGAGATCGGGCGGTTTTAAGGTGGTATGGCTGTAAGCAAAGTTCATGAAGACGGCAATGCTTCTTATACGTCAGTTATTGAATCCACGCCAGATAGATAGATAGATAGATAGATAGATAGATAGATAGATAGATAGATAGATAGATAGATAGATAGATAGATAGATAGATAGATAGATAGATAGATAGATAGATAGATAAATTATTAGGTGAGTTGCAAAATATTTTCTGTGATATTTGACATAGATTTCACCAGTTTTACTCAACTCTGAAAAAGCTTACAGCACCTGGTATTCCTAAGCAGTCTCCCATCCCAGTACTAACCAGGCCCTACCCTTCTTAGCTTCCGAGATCAGACGAGATCGGGCGGTTTTAAGGTGGTATGGCTGTAAGGAAAGGTCATGAAGACGGCAATGCTTCTTATACGTCAGTTATTGAATCCACGCCAGATAGATAGATAGATAGATAGATAGATAGATAGATAGATAGATAGATAGATAGATAGATAGATAGATAGATAGATAGATAGATAGATAGATAGATAGATAGATAGATAGATAGATAGATAAATTATTAGGTGAGTTGCAAAATATTTTCTGTGATATTTGACATAGATTTCACCAGTTTTACTCAACTCTGAAAAAGCTTACAGCACCTGGTATTCCTAAGCAGTCTCCCATCCCAGTACTAACCAGGCCCTACCCTTCTTAGCTTCCGAGATCAGAC
>NC_137635.1:21976444-21978944 GCF_963383615.2 Lipophrys pholis | reverse complement strand
GATCAGACGAGATCGGGCGGTTTTAAGGTGGTATGACTGTAAGCAAAGGTCACGAAGACAGCAATGCTTCTTATACGTCAGTTATTGAAACCACGCCAGATGGATAGATAGATAGATAGATAGATAGATAGATAGATAGATAGATAGATAGATAGATAGATAGATAGATAGATAGATAGATAGATAGATTATTAGGTGAGTTGCAAAATATTTTCTGTGATATTTGACATAGATTTCACCAGTTTTCCTCAACACTGAAAAAGCTTACAGCACCTGGTATTCCTAAGCAGTCTCCCATCCCAGTACTAACCAGGCCCTACCCTTCTTAGCTTCCGAGATCAGACGAGATCGGGCGGTTTTAAGGTGGTATGGCTGTAAGCAAAGGTCACGAAGACAGCAATGCTTCTTATACGTCAGTTATTGAAACCACGCCAGATAGATAGATAGATAGATAGATAGATAGATAGATAGATAGATAGATAGATAGATAGATAGATAGATAGATAGATAGATAGATAGATAGATAGATAGATAGATAAATTATTAGGTGAGTTGCAAAATATTTTCTGTGATATTTGACATAGATTTCACCAGTTTTCCTCAACTCTGAAAAAGCTTACAGCACCTGGTATTCCTAAGCAGTCTCCCATCCCAGTACTAACCAGGCCCTACCCTTCTTAGCTTCCGAGATCAGATGAGATCGGGCGGTTTTAAGGTGGTATGGCTGTAAGCAAAGGTCACAAAGACGGCAATGCTTCTTATACGTCAGTTATTGAATCCACGCCAGATAGATAGATAGATAGATAGATAGATAGATAGATAGATAGATAGATAGATAGATAGATAGATAGATAGATAGATAGATAGATAGATAGATAGATAGATAGATAGATAGATAGATAGATAGATAGATAGATAGATAAATTATTAGGTGAGTTGCAAAATATTTTCTGTGATATTTGACATAGATTTCACCAGTTTTCCTCAACTCTGAAAAAGCTTACAGCACCTGGTATTCCTAAGCAGTCTCCCATCCCAGTAATAACCAGGCCCTACCCTTCTTAGCTTCCGAGATCAGACGAGATCGGGCGGTTTTAAGGTGGTATGACTGTCAGCAAAGGTCACGAAGACAGCAATGCTTCTTATACGTCAGTTATTGAAACCACGCCAGATAGATAGATAGATAGATAGATAGATAGATAGATAGATAGATAGATAGATAGATAGATAGATAGATAGATAGATAGATAGATAGATAGATAGATAGATAGATAGATAGATAGATAGATAGATAAATTATTAGGTGAGTTGCAAAGTATTTTCTGTGATATTTGACATTGATTTCACCAGTTTTCCTCAACTCTGAAAAAGCTTACAGCACCTGGTATTCCTAAGCAGTCTCCCATCCCAGTACTAACCAGGCCCTACCCTTCTTAGCTTCCGAGATCAGACGAGATCGGGCGGTTTTAAGGTGGTATGGCTGTAAGCAAAGGTCACGAAGACGGCAATGCTTCTTATACGTCAGTTATTGAAACCACGCCAGATAGATAGATAGATAGATAGATAGATAGATAGATAGATAGATAGATAGATAGATAGATAGATAGATAGATAGATAGATAGATAGATAGATAGATAGATAGATAGATAGATAAATTATTAGGTGAGTTGCAAAATATTTTCTGTGATATTTGACATAGATTTCACCAGTTTTCCTCAACACTGAAAAAGCTTACAGCACCTGGTATTCCTAAGCAGTCTCCCATCCCAGTACTAACCAGGCCCTACCCTTCTTAGCTTCCGAGATCAGACGAGATCGGGCGGTTTTAAGGTGGTATGGCTGTAAGCAAAGGTCACGAAGACAGCAATGCTTCTTATACGTCAGTTATTGAAACCACGCCAGATAGATAGATAGATAGATAGATAGATAGATAGATAGATAGATAGATAGATAGATAGATAGATAGATAGATAGATAGATAGATAGATAGATAGATAGATAGATAGATAAATTATTAGGTGAGTTGCAAAATATTTTCTGTGATATTTGACATAGATTTCACCAGTTTTCCTCAACTCTGAAAAAGCTTACAGCACCTGGTATTCCTAAGCAGTCTCCCATCCCAGTACTAACCAGGCCCTACCCTTCTTAGCTTCCGAGATCAGACGAGATCGGGCGGTTTTAAGGTGGTATGGCTGTAAGCAAAGGTCACGAAGACGGCAATGCTTCTTATACGTCAGTTATTGAAACCACGCCAGATAGATAGATAGATAGATAGATAGATAGATAGATAGATAGATAGATAGATAGATAGATAGATAGATAGATAGATAGATAGATAGATAGATAGATAGATAGATAGATAGATAGATAGATAGATAGATAGATAGATAAATTATTAGGTGAGTTGAAAAATATTTTCTGTGATATTTGACATAGATTTCACCAGTTTTCCTCAACTCTGAAAAAGCTTACAGCACCTGGTATTCCTAAGCAGTC
>NC_137635.1:21796444-21971444 GCF_963383615.2 Lipophrys pholis | reverse complement strand
ACTAACCAGGCCCTACCCTTCTTAGCTTCCGAGATCAGACGAGATCGGGCGGTTTTAAGGTGGTATGGCTGTAAGCAAAGGTCACGAAGACGGCAATGCTTCTTATACGTCAGTTATTGAATCCACGCCAGATAGATAGATAGATAGATCGATCGATCGATCGATCGATCGATCGATCGATCGATCGATCGATAGATAGATAGATAGATAGATAAATTATTAGGTGAGTTGCAAAATATTTTCTGTGATATTTGACATAGATTTCACCAGTTTTACTCAACTCTGAAAAAGCTTACAGCACCTGGTATTCCTAAGCAGTCTCCCATCCCAGTACTAACCAGGCCCTACCCTTCTTAGCTTCCGAGATCAGACGAGATCGGGCGGTTTTAAGGTGGTATGGCTGTAAGCAAAGGTCACGAAGACAGCAATGCTTCTTATACGTCAGTTATTGAAACCACGCCAGATAGATAGATAGATAGATAGATAGATAGATAGATAGATAGAAAGATAGATAGATAGATAGATAGATAGATAGATAGATAGATAGATAGATAGATAAATTATTAGGTGAGTTGCAAAATATTTTCTGTGATATTTGACATAGATTTCACCAGTTTTCCTCAACTCTGAAAAAGCTTACAGCACCTGGTATTCCTAAGCAGTCTCCCATCCCAGTACTAACCAGGCCCTACCCTTCTTAGCTTCCGAGATCAGACGAGATCGGGCGGTTTTAAGGTGGTATGACTGTAAGCAAAGGTCACGAAGACAGCAATGCTTCTTATACGTCAGTTATTGAAACCACGCCAGATGGATAGATAGATAGATAGATAGATAGATAGATAGATAGATAGATAGATAGATAGATAGATAGATAGATAGATAGATAGATAGATAGATAGATAGATAGATAAATTATTAGGTGAGTTGCAAAATATTTTCTGTGATATTTGACATAGATTTCACCAGTTTTCCTCAACACTGAAAAAGCTTACAGCACCTGGTATTCCTAAGCAGTCTCCCATCCCAGTACTAACCAGGCCCTACCCTTCTTAGCTTCCGAGATCAGACGAGATCGGGCGGTTTTAAGGTGGTATGGCTGTAAGCAAAGGTCACGAAGACGGCAATGCTTCTTATACGTCAGTTATTGAATCCACGCCAGATAGATAGATAGATAGATAGATAGATCGATCGATCGATCGATCGATCGATCGATAGATAGATAGATAGATAGATAGATAGATAGATAAATTATTAGGTGAGTTGCAAAATATTTTCTGTGATATTTGACATAGATTTCACCAGTTTTCCTCAACTCTGAAAAAGCTTACAGCACCTGGTATTCCTAAGCAGTCTCCCATCCCAGTACTAACCAGGCCCTACCCTTCTTAGCTTCCGAGATCAGACGAGATCGGGCGGTTTTAAGGTGGTATGGCTGTAAGCAAAGGTCACGAAGACGGCAATGCTTCTTATACGTCAGTTATTGAATCCACGCCAGATAGATAGATAGATAGATAGATAGATAGATAGATAGATAGATAGATAGATAGATAGATAGATAGATAGATAGATAGATAGATAGATAGATAAATTATTAGGTGAGTTGCAAAATATTTTCTGTGATATTTGACATAGATTTCACCAGTTTTCCTCAACTCTGAAAAAGCTTACAGCACCTGGTATTCCTAAGCAGTCTCCCATCCCAGTACTAACCAGGCCCTACCCTTCTTAGCTTCCGAGATCAGACGAGATCGGGCTGTTTTAAGGTGGTATGGCTGTAAGCAAAGGTCACGAAGACAGCAATGCTTCTTATACGTCAGTTATTGAAACCACGCCAGATAGATAGAAAGATAGATAGATAGATAGATAGATAGATAGATAGATAGATAGATAGATAGATAGATAGATAGATAGATAGATAGATAGATAGATAGATAGATAGATAGATAAATTATTAGGTGAGTTGCAAAATATTTTCTGTGATATTTGACATAGATTTCACCAGTTTTCCTCAACACTGAAAAAGCTTACAGCACCTGGTATTCCTAAGCAGTCTCCCATCCCAGTACTAACCAGGCCCTACCCTTCTTAGCTTCCGAGATCAGACGAGATCGGGCGGTTTTAAGGTGGTATGGCTGTAAGCAAAGGTCACGAAGACGGCAATGCTTCTTATACGTCAGTTATTGAATCCACGCCAGATAGATAGATAGATAGATAGATAGATTGATCGATCGATCGATCGATCGATCGATCGATCGATCGATCGATCGATAGATAGATAGATAGATAGATAGATAAATTATTAGGTGAGTTGCAAAATATTTTCTGTGATATTTGACATAGATTTCACCAGTTTTCCTCAACTCTGAAAAAGCTTACAGCACCTGGTATTCCTAAGCAGTCTCCCATCCCAGTACTAACCAGGCCCTACCCTTCTTAGCTTCCGAGATCAGACGAGATCGGGCGGTTTTAAGGTGGTATGGCTGTAAGCAAAGGTCACGAAGACGGCAATGCTTCTTATACGTCAGTTATTGAATCCACGCCAGATAGATAGATAGATAGATAGATAGATAGATAGATAGATAGATAGATAGATAGATAGATAGATAGATAGATAGATAGATAGATAGATAGATAGATAGATAGATAAATTATTAGGTGAGTTGCAAAATATTTTCTGTGATATTTGACATAGATTTCACCAGTTTTCCTCAACTCTGAAAAAGCTTACAGCACCTGGTATTCCTAAGCAGTCTCCCATCCCAGTACTAACCAGGCCCTACCCTTCTTAGCTTCCGAGATCAGACGAGATCGGGCTGTTTTAAGGTGGTATGGCTGTAAGCAAAGGTCACGAAGACAGCAATGCTTCTTATACGTCAGTTATTGAAACCACGCCAGATAGATAGAAAGATAGATAGATAGATAGATAGATAGATAGATAGATAGATAGATAGATAGATAGATAGATAGATAGATAGATAGATAGATAGATAGATAGATAAATTATTAGGTGAGTTGCAAAATATTTTCTGTGATATTTGACATAGATTTCACCAGTTTTCCTCAACACTGAAAAAGCTTACAGCACCTGGTATTCCTAAGCAGTCTCCCATCCCAGTACTAACCAGGCCCTACCCTTCTTAGCTTCCGAGATCAGACGAGATCGGGCGGTTTTAAGGTGGTATGGCTGTAAGCAAAGGTCACGAAGACAGCAATGCTTCTTATACGTCAGTTATTGAAACCACGCCAGATAGATAGATAGATAGATAGATAGATAGATAGATAGATAGATAGATAGATAGATAGATAGATAGATAGATAGATAGATAGATAGATAGATAGATAGATAGATAGATAGATAAATTATTAGGTGAGTTGCAAAATATTTTCTGTGATATTTGACATAGATTTCACCAGTTTTCCTCAACTCTGAAAAAGCTTACAGCACCTGGTATTCCTAAGCAGTCTCCCATCCCAGTACTAACCAGGCCCTACCCTTCTTAGCTTCCGAGATCAGACGAGATCGGGCGGTTTTAAGGTGGTATGGCTGTAAGCAAAGGTCACGAAGACGGCAATGCTTCTTATACGTCAGTTATTGAATCCACGCCAGATAGATAGATAGATCGATCGATCGATCGATCGATCGATCGATCGATCGATCGATCGATCGATAGATAGATAGATAAATTATTAGGTGAGTTGCAAAATATTTTCTGTGATATTTGACATAGATTTCACCAGTTTTCCTCAACTCTGAAAAAGCTTACAGCACCTGGTATTCCTAAGCAGTCTCCCATCCCAGTACTAACCAGGCCCTACCCTTCTTAGCTTCCGAGATCAGACGAGATCGGGCGGTTTTAAGGTGGTATGGCTGTAAGCAAAGGTCACAAAGACGGCAATGCTTCTTATACGTCAGTTATTGAATCCACGCCAGATAGATAGATAGATAGATAGATAGATAGATAGATAGATAGATAGATAGATAGATAGATAGATAGATAGATAGATAGATAGATAGATAGATAGATAGATAGATAGATAAATTATTAGGTGAGTTGCAAAATATTTTCTGTGATATTTGACATAGATTTCACCAGTTTTCCTCAACTCTGAAAAAGCTTACAGCACCTGGTATTCCTAAGCAGTCTCCCATCCCAGTACTAACCAGGCCCTACCCTTC
Organism: Lipophrys pholis; assembly: GCF_963383615.2. Lineage (NCBI taxonomy): Eukaryota > Metazoa > Chordata > Actinopteri > Blenniiformes > Blenniidae > Lipophrys > Lipophrys pholis. The sequence goes on along the minus strand of NC_137635.1, from coordinate 21,967,267 downwards.
TTAGCTTCCGAGATCAGACGAGATCGGGCGGTTTTAAGGTGGTATGGCTGTAAGCAAAGGTCACGAAGACAGCAATGCTTCTTATACGTCAGTTATTGAAACCACGCCAGATAGATAGAAAGATAGATAGATAGATAGATAGATAGATAGATAGATAGATAGATAGATAGATAGATAGATAGATAGATAGATAGATAGATAGATAGATAGATAGATAGATAGATAGATAGATAAATTATTAGGTGAGTTGCAAAATATTTTCTGTGATATTTGACATAGATTTCACCAGTTTTACTCAACTCTGAAAAAGCTTACAGCACCTGGTATTCCTAAGCAGTCTCCCATCCCAGTATTAACCAGGCACTACCCTTCTTAGCTTCCGAGATCAGACGAGATCGGGCGGTTTTAAGGTGGTATGGCTGTAAGCAAAGGTCACGAAGACAGCAATGCTTCTTATACGTCAGTTATTGAAACCACGCCAGATAGATAGATAGATAGATAGATAGATAGATAGATAGATAGAAAGATAGATAGATAGATAGATAGATAGATAGATAGATAGATAGATAGATAGATAGATAAATTATTAGGTGAGTTGCAAAATATTTTCTGTGATATTTGACATAGATTTCACCAGTTTTCCTCAACTCTGAAAAAGCTTACAGCACCTGGTATTCCTAAGCAGTCTCCCATCCCAGTACTAACCAGGCCCTACCCTTCTTAGCTTCCGAGATCAGACGAGATCGGGCGGTTTTAAGGTGGTATGACTGTAAGCAAAGGTCACGAAGACAGCAATGCTTCTTATACGTCAGTTATTGAAACCACGCCAGATGGATAGATAGATAGATAGATAGATAGATAGATAGATAGATAGATAGATAGATAGATAGATAGATAGATAGATAGATAGATAGATAGATAGATAGATAGATAGATAGATAGATAAATTATTAGGTGAGTTGCAAAATATTTTCTGTGATATTTGACATAGATTTCACCAGTTTTCCTCAACACTGAAAAAGCTTACAGCACCTGGTATTCCTAAGCAGTCTCCCATCCCAGTACTAACCAGGCCCTACCCTTCTTAGCTTCCGAGATCAGACGAGATCGGGCGGTTTTAAGGTGGTATGGCTGTAAGCAAAGGTCACGAAGACGGCAATGCTTCTTATACGTCAGTTATTGAATCCACGCCAGATAGATAGATAGATAGATAGATAGATTGATCGATCGATCGATCGATCGATCGATCGATAGATAGATAGATGAATTATTAGGTGAGTTGCAAAATATTTTCTGTGATATTTGACATAGATTTCACCAGTTTTCCTCAACTCTGAAAAAGCTTACAGCACCTGGTATTCCTAAGCAGTCTCCCATCCCAGTACTAACCAGGCCCTACCCTTCTTAGCTTCCGAGATCAGACGAGATCGGGCGGTTTTAAGGTGGTATGGCTGTAAGCAAAGGTCACGAAGACGGCAATGCTTCTTATACGTCAGTTATTGAATCCACGCCAGATAGATAGATAGATAGATAGATAGATAGATAGATAGATAGATAGATAGATAGATAGATAGATAGATAGATAGATAGATAGATAGATAGATAGATAGATAGATAGATAGATAGATAGATAGATAGATAAATTATTAGGTGAGTTGCAAAATATTTTCTGTGATATTTGACATAGATTTCACCAGTTTTCCTCAACTCTGAAAAAGCTTACAGCACCTGGTATTCCTAAGCAGTCTCCCATCCCAGTACTAACCAGGCCCTACCCTTCTTAGCTTCCGAGATCAGACGAGATCGGGCTGTTTTAAGGTGGTATGGCTGTAAGCAAAGGTCACGAAGACAGCAATGCTTCTTATACGTCAGTTATTGAAACCACGCCAGATAGATAGAAAGATAGATAGATAGATAGATAGATAGATAGATAGATAGATAGATAGATAGATAGATAGATAGATAGATAGATAGATAGATAGATAGATAGATAGATAGATAAATTATTAGGTGAGTTGCAAAATATTTTCTGTGATATTTGACATAGATTTCACCAGTTTTCCTCAACACTGAAAAAGCTTACAGCACCTGGTATTCCTAAGCAGTCTCCCATCCCAGTACTAACCAGGCCCTACCCTTCTTAGCTTCCGAGATCAGACGAGATCGGGCGGTTTTAAGGTGGTATGGCTGTAAGCAAAGGTCACGAAGACAGCAATGCTTCTTATACGTCAGTTATTGAAACCACGCCAGATAGATAGATAGATAGATAGATAGATAGATAGATAGATAGATAGATAGATAGATAGATAGATAGATAGATAGATAGATAGATAGATAGATAGATAGATAGATAGATAGATAGATAGATAGATAAATTATTAGGTGAGTTGCAAAATATTTTCTGTGATATTTGACATAGATTTCACCAGTTTTCCTCAACTCTGAAAAAGCTTACAGCACCTGGTATTCCTAAGCAGTCTCCCATCCCAGTACTAACCAGGCCCTACCCTTCTTAGCTTCCGAGATCAGACGAGATCGGGCGGTTTTAAGGTGGTATGGCTGTAAGCAAAGGTCACGAAGACGGCAATGCTTCTTATACGTCAGTTATTGAATCCACGCCAGATAGATAGATAGATAGATCGATCGATCGATCGATCGATCGATCGATCGATCGATCGATCGATCGATAGATAGATAGATAAATTATTAGGTGAGTTGCAAAATATTTTCTGTGATATTTGACATAGATTTCACCAGTTTTCCTCAACTCTGAAAAAGCTTACAGCACCTGGTATTCCTAAGCAGTCTCCCATCCCAGTACTAACCAGGCCCTACCCTTCTTAGCTTCCGAGATCAGACGAGATCGGGCGGTTTTAAGGTGGTATGGCTGTAAGCAAAGGTCACAAAGACGGCAATGCTTCTTATACGTCAGTTATTGAATCCACGCCAGATAGATAGATAGATAGATAGATAGATAGATAGATAGATAGATAGATAGATAGATAGATAGATAGATAGATAGATAGATAGATAAATTATTAGGTGAGTTGCAAAATATTTTCTGTGATATTTGACATAGATTTCACCAGTTTTCCTCAACTCTGAAAAAGCTTACAGCACCTGGTATTCCTAAGCAGTCTCCCATCCCAGTACTAACCAGGCCCTACCCTTCTTAGCTTCCGAGATCAGACGAGATCGGGCGGTTTTAAGGTGGTATGGCTGTAAGCAAAGGTCACGAAGACAGCAATGCTTCTTATACGTCAGTTATTGAAACCACGCCAGATAGATAGAAAGATAGATAGATAGATAGATAGATAGATAGATAGATAGATAGATAGATAGATAGATAGATAGATAGATAGATAGATAGATAGATAGATAAATTATTAGGTGAGTTGCAAAATATTTTCTGTGATATTTGACATAGATTTCACCAGTTTTACTCAACTCTGAAAAAGCTTACAGCACCTGGTATTCCTAAGCAGTCTCCCATCCCAGTACTAACCAGGCCCTACCCTTCTTAGCTTCCGAGATCAGACGAGATCGGGCGGTTTTAAGGTGGTATGGCTGTAAGCAAAGGTCACGAAGACAGCAATGCTTCTTATACGTCAGTTATTGAAACCACGCCAGATAGATAGATAGATAGATAGATAGATAGATAGATAGATAGAAAGATAGATAGATAGATAGATAGATAGATAGATAGATAGATAGATAGATAGATAGATAAATTATTAGGTGAGTTGCAAAATATTTTCTGTGATATTTGACATAGATTTCACCAGTTTTCCTCAACTCTGAAAAAGCTTACAGCACCTGGTATTCCTAAGCAGTCTCCCATCCCAGTACTAACCAGGCCCTACCCTTCTTAGCTTCCGAGATCAGACGAGATCGGGCGGTTTTAAGGTGGTATGACTGTAAGCAAAGGTCACGAAGACAGCAATGCTTCTTATACGTCAGTTATTGAAACCACGCCAGATGGATAGATAGATAGATAGATAGATAGATAGATAGATAGATAGATAGATAGATAGATAGATAGATAGATAGATAGATAGATAGATAGATAGATAGATAGATAGATAGATAGATAGATAGATAGATAGATAAATTATTAGGTGAGTTGCAAAATATTTTCTGTGATATTTGACATAGATTTCACCAGTTTTCCTCAACACTGAAAAAGCTTACAGCACCTGGTATTCCTAAGCAGTCTCCCATCCCAGTACTAACCAGGCCCTACCCTTCTTAGCTTCCGAGATCAGACGAGATCGGGCGGTTTTAAGGTGGTATGGCTGTAAGCAAAGGTCACGAAGACGGCAATGCTTCTTATACGTCAGTTATTGAATCCACGCCAGATAGATAGATAGATAGATAGATAGATCGATCGATCGATCGATCGATCGATCGATCGATCGATCGATCGATAGATAGATAGATAGATAAATTATTAGGTGAGTTGCAAAATATTTTCTGTGATATTTGACATAGATTTCACCAGTTTTCCTCAACTCTGAAAAAGCTTACAGCACCTGGTATTCCTAAGCAGTCTCCCATCCCAGTACTAACCAGGCCCTACCCTTCTTAGCTTCCGAGATCAGACGAGATCGGGCGGTTTTAAGGTGGTATGGCTGTAAGCAAAGGTCACAAAGACGGCAATGCTTCTTATACGTCAGTTATTGAAACCACGCCAGATAGATAGAAAGATAGATAGATAGATAGATAGATAGATAGATAGATAGATAGATAGATAGATAGATAGATAGATAGATAGATAGATAGATAGATAGATAAATTATTAGGTGAGTTGCAAAATATTTTCTGTGATATTTGACATAGATTTCACCAGTTTTACTCAACTCTGAAAAAGCTTACAGCACCTGGTATTCCTAAGCAGTCTCCCATCCCAGTACTAACCAGGCCCTACCCTTCTTAGCTTCCGAGATCAGACGAGATCGGGCGGTTTTAAGGTGGTATGGCTGTAAGCAAAGGTCACGAAGACAGCAATGCTTCTTATACGTCAGTTATTGAAACCACGCCAGATAGATAGATAGATAGATAGATAGATAGATAGATAGATAGATAGATAGATAGATAGATAGATAGATAGATAGATAGATAGATAGATAGATAGATAGATAGATAGATAGATAAATTATTAGGTGAGTTGCAAAATATTTTCTGTGATATTTGACATAGATTTCACCAGTTTTCCTCAACTCTGAAAAAGCTTACAGCACCTGGTATTCCTAAGCAGTCTCCCATCCCAGTAATAACCAGGCCCTACCCTTCTTAGCTTCCGAGATCAGACGAGATCGGGCGGTTTTAAGGTGGTATGACTGTCAGCAAAGGTCACGAAGACAGCAATGCTTCTTATACGTCAGTTATTGAAACCACGCCAGATAGATAGATAGATAGATAGATAGATAGATAGATAGATAGATAGATAGATAGATAGATAGATAGATAGATAGATAGATAGATAGATAGATAGATAGATAGATAGATAAATTATTAGGTGAGTTGCAAAGTATTTTCTGTGATATTTGACATTGATTTCACCAGTTTTCCTCAACTCTGAAAAAGCTTACAGCACCTGGTATTCCTAAGCAGTCTCCCATCCCAGTACTAACCAGGCCCTACCCTTCTTAGCTTCCGAGATCAGACGAGATCGGGCGGTTTTAAGGTGGTATGGCTGTAAGCTAAGGTCACGAAGACGGCAATGCTTCTTATACGTCAGTTATTGAAACCACGCCAGATAGATAGATAGATAGATAGATAGATAGATAGATAGATAGATAGATAGATAGATAGATAGATAGATAGATAGATAGATAGATAGATAGATAGATAGATAGATAGATAGATAAATTATTAGGTGAGTTGCAAAATATTTTCTGTGATATTTGACATAGATTTCACCAGTTTTCCTCAACTCTGAAAAAGCTTACAGCACCTGGTATTCCTAAGCAGTCTCCCATCCCAGTAATAACCAGGCCCTACCCTTCTTAGCTTCCGAGATCAGACGAGATCGGGCGGTTTTAAGGTGGTATGACTGTCAGCAAAGGTCACGAAGACAGCAATGCTTCTTATACGTCAGTTATTGAAACCACGCCAGATAGATAGATAGATAGATAGATAGATAGATAGATAGATAGATAGATAGATAGATAGATAGATAGATAGATAGATAGATAGATAGATAGATAGATAGATAGATAGATAGATAGATAGATAGATAGATAAATTATTAGGTGAGTTGCAAAATATTTTCTGTGATATTTGACATAGATTTCACCAGTTTTCCTCAACTCTGAAAAAGCTTACAGCACCTGGTATTCCTAAGCAGTCTCCCATCCCAGTAATAACCAGGCCCTACCCTTCTTAGCTTCCGAGATCAGACGAGATCGGGCGGTTTTAAGGTGGTATGACTGTCAGCAAAGGTCACGAAGACAGCAATGCTTCTTATACGTCAGTTATTGAAACCACGCCAGATAGATAGATAGATAGATAGATAGATAGATAGATAGATAGATAGATAGATAGATAGATAGATAGATAGATAGATAGATAGATAGATAGATAGATAGATAGATAAATTATTAGGTGAGTTGCAAAGTATTTTCTGTGATATTTGACATTGATTTCACCAGTTTTCCTCAACTCTGAAAAAGCTTACAGCACCTGGTATTCCTAAGCAGTCTCCCATCCCAGTACTAACCAGGCCCTACCCTTCTTAGCTTCCGAGATCAGACGAGATCGGGCGGTTTTAAGGTGGTATGGCTGTAAGCAAAGGTCACGAAGACGGCAATGCTTCTTATACGTCAGTTATTGAAACCACGCCAGATAGATAGATAGATAGATAGATAGATAGATAGATAGATAGATAGATAGATAGATAGATAGATAGATAGATAGATAGATAGATAGATAGATAGATAGATAAATTATTAGGTGAGTTGCAAAATATTTTCTGTGATATTTGACATAGATTTCACCAGTTTTCCTCAACTCTGAAAAAGCTTACAGCACCTGGTATTCCTAAGCAGTCTCCCATCCCAGTACTAACCAGGCCCTACCCTTCTTAGCTTCCGAGATCAGACGCGATCGGGCGGTTTTAAGGTGGTATGACTGTAAGCAAAGGTCACGAAGACAGCAATGCTTCTTATACGTCAGTTATTGAAACCACGCCAGATGGATAGATAGATAGATAGATAGATAGATAGATAGATAGATAGATAGATAGATAGATAGATAGATAGATAGATAGATAGATAGATAGATAGATAGATAGATAGATAGATAGATAGATAGATAAATTATTAGGTGAGTTGCAAAATATTTTCTGTGATATTTGACATAGATTTCACCAGTTTTACTCAACTCTGAAAAAGCTTACAGCACCTGGTATTCCTAAGCAGTCTCCCATCCCAGTACTAACCAGGCCCTACCCTTCTTAGCTTCCGAGATCAGACGAGATCGGGCGGTTTTAAGGTGGTATGGCTGTAAGCAAAGGTCACGAAGACAGCAATGCTTCTTATACGTCAGTTATTGAAACCACGCCAGATAGATAGATAGATAGATAGATAGATAGATAGATAGATAGATAGATAGATAGATAGATAGATAGATAGATAGATAGATAGATAGATAGATAGATAGATAGATAGATAGATAGATAGATAGATAAATTATTAGGTGAGTTGCAAAATATTTTCTGTGATATTTGACATAGATTTCACCAGTTTTCCTCAACTCTGAAAAAGCTTACAGCACCTGGTATTCCTAAGCAGTCTCCCATCCCAGTACTAACCAGGCCCTACCCTTCTTAGCTTCCGAGATCAGACGAGATCGGACGGTTTTAAGGTGGTATGACTGTAAGCAAAGGTCACGAAGACAGCAATGCTTCTTATACGTCAGTTATTGAAACCACGCCAGATGGATAGATAGATAGATAGATAGATAGATAGATAGATAGATAGATAGATAGATAGATAGATAGATAGATAGATAGATAGATAAATTATTAGGTGAGTTGCAAAATATTTTCTGTGATATTTGACATAGATTTCACCAGTTTTCCTCAACACTGAAAAAGCTTACAGCACCTGGTATTCCTAAGCAGTCTCCCATCCCAGTACTAACCAGGCCCTACCCTTCTTAGCTTCCGAGATCAGACGAGATCGGGCGGTTTTAAGGTGGTATGGCTGTAAGCAAAGGTCACGAAGACAGCAATGCTTCTTATACGTCAGTTATTGAAACCACGCCAGATAGATAGATAGATAGATAGATAGATAGATAGATAGATAGATAGATAGATAGATAGATAGATAGATAGATAGATAGATAGATAGATAGATAGATAGATTATTAGGTGAGTTGCAAAATATTTTCTGTGATATTTGACATAGATTTCACCAGTTTTCCTCAACTCTGAAAAAGCTTACAGCACCTGGTATTCCTAAGCAGTCTCCCATCCCAGTACTAACCAGGCCCTACCCTTCTTAGCTTCCGAGATCAGACGAGATCGGACGGTTTTAAGGTGGTATGACTGTAAGCAAAGGTCACGAAGACAGCAATGCTTCTTATACGTCAGTTATTGAAACCACGCCAGATGGATAGATAGATAGATAGATAGATAGATAGATAGATAGATAGATAGATAGATAGATAGATAGATAGATAGATAGATAGATAAATTATTAGGTGAGTTGCAAAATATTTTCTGTGATATTTGACATAGATTTCACCAGTTTTCCTCAACACTGAAAAAGCTTACAGCACCTGGTATTCCTAAGCAGTCTCCCATCCCAGTACTAACCAGGCCCTACCCTTCTTAGCTTCCGAGATCAGACGAGATCGGGCGGTTTTAAGGTGGTATGGCTGTAAGCAAAGGTCACGAAGACAGCAATGCTTCTTATACGTCAGTTATTGAAACCACGCCAGATAGATAGATAGATAGATAGATAGATAGATAGATAGATAGATAGATAGATAGATAGATAGATAGATAGATAGATAGATAGATAGATAGATAGATAGATAGATAGATAGATAGATAGATAGATAGATTGATAGATAGATAGATAAATTATTAGGTGAGTTGCAAAATATTTTCTGTGATATTTGACATAGATTTCACCAGTTTTCCTCAACTCTGAAAAAGCTTACAGCACCTGGTATTCCTAAGCAGTCTCCCATCCCAGGACTAACCAGGCCCTACCCTTCTTAGCTTCCGAGATCAGACGAGATCGGGCGGTTTTAAAGTGGTATGGCTGTAAGCAAAGGTCACGAAGACGGCAATGCTTCTTATACGTCAGTTATTGAATCCACGCCAGATAGATAGATAGATAGATCGATAGATAGATAGATAGATAGATAGATAGATAGATAGATAGATAGATAGATAGATAGATAGATAGATAGATAGATAGATAGATAAATTATTAGGTGAGTTGCAAAATATTTTCTGTGATATTTGACATAGATTTCACCAGTTTTCCTCAACTCTGAAAAAGCTTACAGCACCTGGTATTCCTAAGCAGTCTCCCATCCCAGTACTAACCAGGCCCTACCCTTCTTAGCTTCCGAGATCAGACGAGATCGGGCTGTTTTAAGGTGGTATGGCTGTAAGCAAAGGTCACGAAGACAGCAATGCTTCTTATACGTCAGTTATTGAAACCACGCCAGATAGATAGAAAGATAGATAGATAGATAGATAGATAGATAGATAGATAGATAGATAGATAGATAGATAGATAGATAGATAGATAGATAGATAGATAGATAGATAGATAGATAGATAGATAGATAGATAGATAGATAGATAGATAAATTATTAGGTGAGTTGCAAAATATTTTCTGTGATATTTGACATAGATTTCACCAGTTTTACTCAACTCTGAAAAAGCTTACAGCACCTGGTATTCCTAAGCAGTCTCCCATCCCAGTACTAACCAGGCCCTACCCTTCTTAGCTTCCGAGATCAGACGAGATCGGGCGGTTTTAAGGTGGTATGGCTGTAAGCAAAGGTCACGAAGACAGCAATGCTTCTTATACGTCAGTTATTGAAACCACGCCAGATAGATAGATAGATAGATAGATAGATAGATAGATAGATAGATAGATAGATAGATAGATAGATAGATAGATAGATAGATAGATAGATAGATAGATAGATAAATTATTAGGTGAGTTGCAAAATATTTTCTGTGATATTTGACATAGATTTCACCAGTTTTCCTCAACTCTGAAAAAGCTTACAGCACCTGGTATTCCTAAGCAGTCTCCCATCCCAGTACTAACCAGGCCCTACCCTTCTTAGCTTCCGAGATCAGACGAGATCGGGCGGTTTTAAGGTGGTATGACTGTAAGCAAAGGTCACGAAGACAGCAATGCTTCTTATACGTCAGTTATTGAAACCACGCCAGATGGATAGATAGATAGATAGATAGATAGATAGATAGATAGATAGATAGATAGATAGATAGATAGATAGATAGATAGATAGATAGATAGATAGATAGATAGATAGATAGATAGATAGATAAATTATTAGGTGAGTTGCAAAATATTTTCTGTGATATTTGACATAGATTTCACCAGTTTTCCTCAACTCTGAAAAAGCTTACAGCACCTGGTATTCCTAAGCAGTCTCCCATCCCAGTACTAACCAGGCCCTACCCTTCTTAGCTTCCGAGATCAGACGAGATCGGGCGGTTTTAAGGTGGTATGACTGTAAGCAAAGGTCACGAAGACAGCAATGCTTCTTATACGTCAGTTATTGAAACCACGCCAGATGGATAGATAGATAGATAGATAGATAGATAGATAGATAGATAGATAGATAGATAGATAGATAGATAGATAGATAGATAGATAGATAGATAGATAGATAGATAGATAAATTATTAGGTGAGTTGCAAAATATTTTCTGTGATATTTGACATAGATTTCACCAGTTTTCCTCAACACTGAAAAAGCTTACAGCACCTGGTATTCCTAAGCAGTCTCCCATCCCAGTACTAACCAGGCCCTACCCTTCTTAGCTTCCGAGATCAGACGAGATCGGGCGGTTTTAAGGTGGTATGGCTGTAAGCAAAGGTCACGAAGACGGCAATGCTTCTTATACGTCAGTTATTGAATCCACGCCAGATAGATAGATAGATAGATAGATAGATAGATAGATAGATAGATAGATAGATAGATAGATAGATAGATAGATAGATAGATAGATAGATAGATAGATAGATAGATAGATAGATAGATAGATAAATTATTAGGTGAGTTGCAAAATATTTTCTGTGATATTTGACATAGATTTCACCAGTTTTCCTCAACTCTGAAAAAGCTTACAGCACCTGGTATTCCTAAGCAGTCTCCCATCCCAGTACTAACCAGGCCCTACCCTTCTTAGCTTCCGAGATCAGATGAGATCGGGCGGTTTTAAGGTGGTATGGCTGTAAGCAAAGGTCACAAAGACGGCAATGCTTCTTATACGTCAGTTATTGAATCCACGCCAGATAGATAGATAGATAGATAGATAGATAGATAGATAGATAGATAGATAGATAGATAGATAGATAGATAGATAGATAGATAGATAGATAGATAGATAGATAAATTATTAGGTGAGTTGCAAAATATTTTCTGTGATATTTGACATAGATTTCACCAGTTTTCCTCAACTCTGAAAAAGCTTACAGCACCTGGTATTCCTAAGCAGTCTCCCATCCCAGTACTAACCAGGCCCTACCCTTCTTAGCTTCCGAGATCAGACGAGATCGGACGGTTTTAAGGTGGTATGACTGTAAGCAAAGGTCACGAAGACAGCAATGCTTCTTATACGTCAGTTATTGAAACCACGCCAGATGGATAGATAGATAGATAGATAGATAGATAGATAGATAGATAGATAGATAGATAGATAGATAGATAGATAGATAGATAGATAGATAGATAGATAAATTATTAGGTGAGTTGCAAAATATTTTCTGTGATATTTGACATAGATTTCACCAGTTTTACTCAACTCTGAAAAAGCTTACAGCACCTGGTATTCCTAAGCAGTCTCCCATCCCAGTACTAACCAGGCCCTACCCTTCTTAGCTTCCGAGATCAGACGAGATCGGGCGGTTTTAAGGTGGTATGGCTGTAAGCAAAGGTCACGAAGACAGCAATGCTTCTTATACGTCAGTTATTGAAACCACGCCAGATAGATAGATAGATAGATAGATAGATAGATAGATAGATAGATAGATAGATAGATAGATAGATAGATAGATAGATAGATAGATAGATAGATAGATAGATAGATAGATAAATTATTAGGTGAGTTGCAAAATATTTTCTGTGATATTTGACATAGATTTCACCAGTTTTCCTCAACTCTGAAAAAGCTTACAGCACCTGGTATTCCTAAGCAGTCTCCCATCCCAGTACTAACCAGGCCCTACCCTTCTTAGCTTCCGAGATCAGACGAGATCGGGCGGTTTTAAGGTGGTATGACTGTAAGCAAAGGTCACGAAGACAGCAATGCTTCTTATACGTCAGTTATTGAAACCACGCCAGATGGATAGATAGATAGATAGATAGATAGATAGATAGATAGATAGATAGATAGATAGATAGATAGATAGATAGATAGATAGATAGATAGATAGATAAATTATTAGGTGAGTTGCAAAATATTTTCTGTGATATTTGACATAGATTTCACCAGTTTTCCTCAACACTGAAAAAGCTTACAGCACCTGGTATTCCTAAGCAGTCTCCCATCCCAGTACTAACCAGGCCCTACCCTTCTTAGCTTCCGAGATCAGACGAGATCGGGCGGTTTTAAGGTGGTATGGCTGTAAGCAAAGGTCACGAAGACAGCAATGCTTCTTATACGTCAGTTATTGAAACCACGCCAGATAGATAGATAGATAGATAGATAGATAGATAGATAGATAGATAGATAGATAGATAGATAGATAGATAGATAGATAGATAGATAGATAGATAGATAGATAGATAAATTATTAGGTGAGTTGCAAAATATTTTCTGTGATATTTGACATAGATTTCACCAGTTTTCCTCAACTCTGAAAAAGCTTACAGCACCTGGTATTCCTAAGCAGTCTCCCATCCCAGTAATAACCAGGCCCTACCCTTCTTAGCTTCCGAGATCAGACGAGATCGGGCGGTTTTAAGGTGGTATGACTGTCAGCAAAGGTCACGAAGACAGCAATGCTTCTTATACGTCAGTTATTGAAACCACGCCAGATAGATAGATAGATAGATAGATAGATAGATAGATAGATAGATAGATAGATAGATAGATAGATAGATAGATAGATAGATAGATAGATAGATAGATAGATAGATAGATAGATAGATAGATAGATAGATAAATTATTAGGTGAGTTGCAAAGTATTTTCTGTGATATTTGACATTGATTTCACCAGTTTTCCTCAACTCTGAAAAAGCTTACAGCACCTGGTATTCCTAAGCAGTCTCCCATCCCAGTACTAACCAGGCCCTACCCTTCTTAGCTTCCGAGATCAGACGAGATCGGGCGGTTTTAAGGTGGTATGGCTGTAAGCAAAGGTCACGAAGACGGCAATGCTTCTTATACGTCAGTTATTGAAACCACGCCAGATAGATAGATAGATAGATAGATAGATAGATAGATAGATAGATAGATAGATAGATAGATAGATAGATAGATAGATAGATAAATTATTAGGTGAGTTGCAAAATATTTTCTGTGATATTTGACATAGATTTCACCAGTTTTCCTCAACACTGAAAAAGCTTACAGCACCTGGTATTCCTAAGCAGTCTCCCATCCCAGTACTAACCAGGCCCTACCCTTCTTAGCTTCCGAGATCAGACGAGATCGGGCGGTTTTAAGGTGGTATGGCTGTAAGCAAAGGTCACGAAGACAGCAATGCTTCTTATACGTCAGTTATTGAAACCACGCCAGATAGATAGATAGATAGATAGATAGATAGATAGATAGATAGATAGATAGATAGATAGATAGATAGATAGATAGATAGATAGATAGATAGATAGATAGATAGATAGATAGATAGATAGATAGATAAATTATTAGGTGAGTTGCAAAATATTTTCTGTGATATTTGACATAGATTTCACCAGTTTTCCTCAACTCTGAAAAAGCTTACAGCACCTGGTATTCCTAAGCAGTCTCCCATCCCAGTACTAACCAGGCCCTACCCTTCTTAGCTTCCGAGATCAGACGAGATCGGCCGGTTTTAAGGTGGTATGGCTGTAAGCAAAGGTCACGAAGACGGCAATGCTTCTTATACGTCAGTTATTGAAACCACGCCAGATAGATAGATAGATAGATAGATAGATAGATAGATAGATAGATAGATAGATAGATAGATAGATAGATAGATAGATAGATAGATAGATAGATAGATAAATTATTAGGTGAGTTGCAAAATATTTTCTGTGATATTTGACATAGATTTCACCAGTTTTCCTCAACTCTGAAAAAGCTTACAGCACCTGGTATTCCTAAGCAGTCTCCCATCCCAGTACTAACCAGGCCCTACCCTTCTTAGCTTCCGAGATCAGACGAGATCGGGCGGTTTTAAGGTGGTATGGCTGTAAGCAAAGGTCACGAAGACGGCAATGCTTCTTATACGTCAGTTATTGAATCCACGCCAGATAGATAGATAGATAGATAGATAGATAGATAGATAGATAGATAGATAGATAGATAGATAGATAGATAGATAGATAGATAGATAGATAGATAGATAGATAGATAGATAAATTATTAGGTGAGTTGCAAAATATTTTCTGTGATATTTGACATAGATTTCACCAGTTTTCCTCAACTCTGAAAAAGCTTACAGCACCTGGTATTCCTAAGCAGTCTCCCATCCCAGTACTAACCAGGCCCTACCCTTCTTAGCTTCCGAGATCAGACGAGATCGGGCTGTTTTAAGGTGGTATGGCTGTAAGCAAAGGTCACGAAGACAGCAATGCTTCTTATACGTCAGTTATTGAAACCACGCCAGATAGATAGAAAGATAGATAGATAGATAGATAGATAGATAGATAGATAGATAGATAGATAGATAGATAGATAGATAGATAGATAGATAGATAGATAAATTATTAGGTGAGTTGCAAAATATTTTCTGTGATATTTGACATAGATTTCACCAGTTTTACTCAACTCTGAAAAAGCTTACAGCACCTGGTATTCCTAAGCAGTCTCCCATCCCAGTACTAACCAGGCCCTACCCTTCTTAGCTTCCGAGATCAGACGAGATCGGGCGGTTTTAAGGTGGTATGGCTGTAAGCAAAGGTCACGAAGACAGCAATGCTTCTTATACGTCAGTTATTGAAACCACGCCAGATAGATAGATAGATAGATAGATAGATAGATAGATAGAAAGATAGATAGATAGATAGATAGATAGATAGATAGATAGATAGATAAATTATTAGGTGAGTTGCAAAATATTTTCTGTGATATTTGACATAGATTTCACCAGTTTTCCTCAACTCTGAAAAAGCTTACAGCACCTGGTATTCCTAAGCAGTCTCCCATCCCAGTACTAACCAGGCCCTACCCTTCTTAGCTTCCGAGATCAGACGAGATCGGGCGGTTTTAAGGTGGTATGACTGTAAGCAAAGGTCACGAAGACAGCAATGCTTCTTATACGTCAGTTATTGAAACCACGCCAGATGGATAGATAGATAGATAGATAGATAGATAGATAGATAGATAGATAGATAGATAGATAGATAGATAGATAGATAGATAGATAGATAGATAGATAGATAGATAGATAGATAGATAGATAGATAGATAAATTATTAGGTGAGTTGCAAAATATTTTCTGTGATATTTGACATAGATTTCACCAGTTTTCCTCAACTCTGAAAAAGCTTACAGCACCTGGTATTCCTAAGCAGTCTCCCATCCCAGTACTAACCAGGCCCTACCCTTCTTAGCTTCCGAGATCAGACGAGATCGGGCGGTTTTAAGGTGGTATGGCTGTAAGCAAAGGTCACGAAGACGGCAATGCTTCTTATACGTCAGTTATTGAATCCACGCCAGATAGATAGATAGATAGATAGATAGATCGATCGATCGATCGATCGATCGATCGATCGATCGATCGATAGATAGATAGATAGATAGATAAATTATTAGGTGAGTTGCAAAGTATTTTCTGTGATATTTGACATTGATTTCACCAGTTTTCCTCAACTCTGAAAAAGCTTACAGCACCTGGTATTCCTAAGCAGTCTCCCATCCCAGTACTAACCAGGCACTACCCTTCTTAGCTTCCGAGATCAGACGAGATCGGGCGGTTTTAAGGTGGTATGGCTGTAAGCAAAGGTCACGAAGACGGCAATGCTTCTTATACGTCAGTTATTGAAACCACGCCAGATAGATAGATAGATAGATAGATAGATAGATAGATAGATAGATAGATAGATAGATAGATAGATAGATAGATAGATAGATAGATAGATAGATAGATAGATAGATAGATAAATTATTAGGTGAGTTGCAAAATATTTTCTGTGATATTTGACATAGATTTCACCAGTTTTCCTCAACACTGAAAAAGCTTACAGCACCTGGTATTCCTAAGCAGTCTCCCATCCCAGTACTAACCAGGCCCTACCCTTCTTAGCTTCCGAGATCAGACGAGATCGGGCGGTTTTAAGGTGGTATGGCTGTAAGCAAAGGTCACGAAGACAGCAATGCTTCTTATACGTCAGTTATTGAAACCACGCCAGATAGATAGATAGATAGATAGATAGATAGATAGATAGATAGATAGATAGATAGATAGATAGATAGATAGATAGATAGATAGATAGATAGATAGATAGATAGATAGATAGATAGATAGATAAATTATTAGGTGAGTTGCAAAATATTTTCTGTGATATTTGACATAGATTTCACCAGTTTTCCTCAACTCTGAAAAAGCTTACAGCACCTGGTATTCCTAAGCAGTCTCCCATCCCAGTACTAACCAGGCCCTACCCTTCTTAGCTTCCGAGATCAGACGAGATCGGGCGGTTTTAAGGTGGTATGGCTGTAAGCAAAGGTCACGAA
The DNA here is from genome assembly GCF_963383615.2 of Lipophrys pholis. NCBI lineage: Eukaryota > Metazoa > Chordata > Actinopteri > Blenniiformes > Blenniidae > Lipophrys > Lipophrys pholis. Next base: position 21,950,156 of record NC_137635.1, on the reverse strand, counting down.
GACGGCAATGCTTCTTATACGTCAGTTATTGAAACCACGCCAGATAGATAGATAGATAGATAGATAGATAGATAGATAGATAGATAGATAGATAGATAGATAGATAGATAGATAGATAGATAGATAAATTATTAGGTGAGTTGCAAAATATTTTCTGTGATATTTGACATAGATTTCACCAGTTTTCCTCAACTCTGAAAAAGCTTACAGCACCTGGTATTCCTAAGCAGTCTCCCATCCCAGTACTAACCAGGCCCTACCCTTCTTAGCTTCCGAGATCAGACGAGATCGGGCGGTTTTAAGGTGGTATGGCTGTAAGCAAAGGTCACGAAGACGGCAATGCTTCTTATACGTCAGTTATTGAATCCACGCCAGATAGATAGATAGATAGATAGATAGATAGATAGATAGATAGATAGATAGATAGATAGATAGATAGATAGATAGATAGATAGATAGATAGATAGATAGATAGATAAATTATTAGGTGAGTTGCAAAATATTTTCTGTGATATTTGACATAGATTTCACCAGTTTTCCTCAACTCTGAAAAAGCTTACAGCACCTGGTATTCCTAAGCAGTCTCCCATCCCAGTACTAACCAGGCCCTACCCTTCTTAGCTTCCGAGATCAGACGAGATCGGGCTGTTTTAAGGTGGTATGGCTGTAAGCAAAGGTCACGAAGACAGCAATGCTTCTTATACGTCAGTTATTGAAACCACGCCAGATAGATAGAAAGATAGATAGATAGATAGATAGATAGATAGATAGATAGATAGATAGATAGATAGATAGATAGATAGATAGATAGATAGATAGATAGATAGATAGATAGATAGATAGATAGATAGATAGATAAATTATTAGGTGAGTTGCAAAATATTTTCTGTGATATTTGACATAGATTTCACCAGTTTTCCTCAACTCTGAAAAAGCTTACAGCACCTGGTATTCCTTAGCAGTCTCCCATCCCAGTACTAACCAGGCCCTACCCTTCTTAGCTTCCGAGATCAGACGAGATCGGGCGGTTTTAAGGTGGTATGGCTGTAAGCAAAGGTCACGAAGACAGCAATGCTTCTTATACGTCAGTTATTGAAACCACGCCAGATAGATAGAAAGATAGATAGATCGATCGATCGATCGATCGATCGATCGATCGATAGATAGATAGATAGATAGATAGATAGATAGATAGATAGATAAATTATTAGGTGAGTTGCAAAATATTTTCTGTGATATTTGACATAGATTTCACCAGTTTTACTCAACTCTGAAAAAGCTTACAGCACCTGGTATTCCTAAGCAGTCTCCCATCCCAGTACTAACCAGGCCCTACCCTTCTTAGCTTCCGAGATCAGACGAGATCGGGCGGTTTTAAGGTGGTATGGCTGTAAGCAAAGGTCACGAAGACAGCAATGCTTCTTATACGTCAGTTATTGAAACCACGCCAGATAGATAGATAGATAGATAGATAGATAGATAGATAGATAGATAGATAGATAGATAGATAGATAGATAGATAGATAGATAAATTATTAGGTGAGTTGCAAAGTATTTTCTGTGATATTTGACATTGATTTCACCAGTTTTCCTCAACTCTGAAAAAGCTTACAGCACCTGGTATTCCTAAGCAGTCTCCCATCCCAGTACTAACCAGGCCCTACCCTTCTTAGCTTCCGAGATCAGACGAGATCGGGCGGTTTTAAGGTGGTATGGCTGTAAGCAAAGGTCACGAAGACGGCAATGCTTCTTATACGTCAGTTATTGAAACCACGCCAGATAGATAGATAGATAGATAGATAGATAGATAGATAGATAGATAGATAGATAGATAGATAGATAGATAGATAGATAGATAGATAGATAGATAGATAGATAGATAGATAGATAGATAGATAGATAAATTATTAGGTGAGTTGCAAAATATTTTCTGTGATATTTGACATAGATTTCACCAGTTTTCCTCAACTCTGAAAAAGCTTACAGCACCTGGTATTCCTAAGCAGTCTCCCATCCCAGTAATAACCAGGCCCTACCCTTCTTAGCTTCCGAGATCAGACGAGATCGGGCGGTTTTAAGGTGGTATGACTGTCAGCAAAGGTCACGAAGACAGCAATGCTTCTTATACGTCAGTTATTGAAACCACGCCAGATAGATAGATAGATAGATAGATAGATAGATAGATAGATAGATAGATAGATAGATAGATAGATAGATAGATAGATAGATAGATAGATAGATAGATAGATAGATAGATAGATAGATAGATAGATAGATAGATAGATAGATAGATAGATAGATAGATAGATTGATAGATAGATAAATTATTAGGTGAGTTGCAAAGTATTTTCTGTGATATTTGACATTGATTTCACCAGTTTTCCTCAACTCTGAAAAAGCTTACAGCACCTGGTATTCCTAAGCAGTCTCCCATCCCAGTACTAACCAGGCCCTACCCTTCTTAGCTTCCGAGATCAGACGAGATCGGGCGGTTTTAAGGTGGTATGGCTGTAAGCAAAGGTCACGAAGACGGCAATGCTTCTTATACGTCAGTTATTGAAACCACGCCAGATAGATAGATAGATAGATAGATAGATAGATAGATAGATAGATAGATAGATAGATAGATAGATAGATAGATAGATAGATAGATAGATAGATAGATAAATTATTAGGTGAGTTGCAAAATATTTTCTGTGATATTTGACATAGATTTCACCAGTTTTCCTCAACTCTGAAAAAGCTTACAGCACCTGGTATTCCTAAGCAGTCTCCCATCCCAGTACTAACCAGGCCCTACCCTTCTTAGCTTCCGAGATCAGACGAGATCGGGCGGTTTTAAGGTGGTATGGCTGTAAGCAAAGGTCACGAAGACAGCAATGCTTCTTATACGTCAGTTATTGAAACCACGCCAGATAGATAGATAGATAGATAGATAGATAGATAGATAGATAGATAGATAGATAGATAGATAGATAGATAGATAGATACATTATTTGGTGAGTTGCAAAATATTTTCTGTGATATTTGACATAGATTTCACCAGTGTTCCTCAACTCTGAAAAAGCTTACAGCACCTGGTATTCCTAAGCAGTCTCCCATCCCAGTACTAACCAGGCCCTACCCTTCTTAGCTTCCGAGATCAGACGAGATCGGGCAGTTTTAAGGTGGTATGGCTGTAAGCAAAGGTCACGAAGACGGCAATGCTTCTTATACGTCAGTTATTGAAACCACGCCAGATAGATAGATAGATAGATAGATAGATAGATAGATAGATAGATAGATAGATAGATAGATAGATAGATAGATAGATAGATAGATAGATAGATAGATAGATAGATAGATAAATTATTAGGTGAGTTGCAAAATATTTTCTGTGATATTTGACATAGATTTCACCAGTTTTCCTCAACTGTGAAAAAGCTTACAGCACCTGGTATTCCTAAGCAGTCTCCCATCCCAGTACTAACCAGGCCCTACCCTTCTTAGCTTCCGAGATCAGACGAGATTGGGCGGTTTTAAGGTGGTATGGCTGTAAGCAAAGGTCACGAAGACGGCAATGCTTCTTATACGTCAGTTATTGAATCCACGCCAGATAGATAGATAGATAGATAGATAGATAGATAGATAGATAGATAGATAGATAGATAGATAGATAGATAGATAGATAGATAGATAGATAGATAGATAGATAGATAGATAGATAGATAGATAGATAAATTATTAGGTGAGTTGCAAAATATTTTCTGTGATATTTGACATAGATTTCACCAGTTTTCCTCAACTCTGAAAAAGCTTACAGCACCTGGTATTCCTAAGCAGTCTCCCATCCCATTACTAACCAGGCCCTACCCTTCTTAGCTTCCGAGATCAGACGAGATCGGGCGGTTTTAAGGTGGTATGGCTGTAAGCAAAGGTCACGAAGACAGCAATGCTTCTTATACGTCAGTTATTGAAACCACGCCAGATAGATAGAAAGATAGATAGATAGATAGATAGATAGATAGATAGATAGATAGATAGATAGATAGATAGATAGATAGATAGATAGATAGATAGATAGATAGATAGATAGATAGATAGATAGATAGATAAATTATTAGGTGAGTTGCAAAATATTTTCTGTGATATTTGACATAGATTTCACCAGTTTTACTCAACTCTGAAAAAGCTTACAGCACCTGGTATTCCTAAGCAGTCTCCCATCCCAGTACTAACCAGGCCCTACCCTTCTTAGCTTCCGAGATCAGACGAGATCGGGCGGTTTTAAGGTGGTATGGCTGTAAGCAAAGGTCACGAAGACAGCAATGCTTCTTATACGTCAGTTATTGAAACCACGCCAGATAGATAGATAGATAGATAGATAGATAGATAGATAGATAGATAGATAGATAGATCGATAGATCGATCGATCGATAGATCGATAGATAGATAAATTATTAGGTACGTTGCCAAATATTTTCTGTGATATTTGACATAGATTTCACCAGTTTTCCTCAACTCTGAAAAAGCTTACAGCACCTGGTATTCCTAAGCAGTCTCCCATCCCAGTACTAACCAGGCCCTACCCTTCTTAGCTTCCGAGATCAGACGAGATCGGGCGGTTTTAAGGTGGTATGGCTGTAAGCAAAGGTCACGAAGACAGCAATGCTTCTTATACGTCAGTTATTGAAACCACGCCAGATAGATAGATAGATAGATAGATAGATAGATAGATAGATAGATAGATAGATAGATAGATAGATAGATAGATAGATAGATAGATAGATAGATAGATAGATAGATAGATAGATAGATAAATTATTAGGTGAGTTGCAAAATATTTTCTGTGATATTTGACATAGATTTCACCAGTTTTCCTCAACTCTGAAAAAGCTTACAGCACCTGGTATTCCTAAGCAGTCTCCCATCCCAGTAATAACCAGGCCCTACCCTTCTTAGCTTCCGAGATCAGACGAGATCGGGCGGTTTTAAGGTGGTATGACTGTCAGCAAAGGTCACGAAGACAGCAATGCTTCTTATACGTCAGTTATTGAAACCACGCCAGATAGATAGATAGATAGATAGATAGATAGATAGATAGATAGATAGATAGATAGATAGATAGATAGATAGATAGATAGATAGATAGATAGATAGATAGATAGATAGATAGATAGATAGATAGATAGATAGATAGATAGATAGATAGATTGATAGATAGATAAATTATTAGGTGAGTTGCAAAGTATTTTCTGTGATATTTGACATTGATTTCACCAGTTTTCCTCAACTCTGAAAAAGCTTACAGCACCTGGTATTCCTAAGCAGTCTCCCATCCCAGTACTAACCAGGCCCTACCCTTCTTAGCTTCCGAGATCAGACGAGATCGGGCGGTTTTAAGGTGGTATGGCTGTAAGCAAAGGTCACGAAGACGGCAATGCTTCTTATACGTCAGTTATTGAAACCACGCCAGATAGATAGATAGATAGATAGATAGATAGATAGATAGATAGAAAGATAGATAGATAGATAGATAGATAGATAGATAGATAGATAGATAGATAAATTATTAGGTGAGTTGCAAAATATTTTCTGTGATATTTGACATAGATTTCACCAGTTTTCCTCAACTCTGAAAAAGCTTACAGCACCTGGTATTCCTAAGCAGTCTCCCATCCCAGTACTAACCAGGCCCTACCCTTCTTAGCTTCCGAGATCAGACGAGATCGGGCGGTTTTAAGGTGGTATGGCTGTAAGCAAAGGTCACGAAGACAGCAATGCTTCTTATACGTCAGTTATTGAAACCACGCCAGATAGATAGATAGATAGATAGATAGATAGATAGATAGATAGATAGATAGATAGATAGATAGATAGATAGATAGATAGATAGATAGATAGATAGATAGATAGATAGATAGATAGATAGATACATTATTTGGTGAGTTGCAAAATATTTTCTGTGATATTTGACATAGATTTCACCAGTGTTCCTCAACTCTGAAAAAGCTTACAGCACCTGGTATTCCTAAGCAGTCTCCCATCCCAGTACTAACCAGGCCCTACCCTTCTTAGCTTCCGAGATCAGACGAGATCGGGCAGTTTTAAGGTGGTATGGCTGTAAGCAAAGGTCACGAAGACGGCAATGCTTCTTATACGTCAGTTATTGAAACCACGCCAGATAGATAGATAGATAGATAGATAGATAGATAGATAGATAGATAGATAGATAGATAGATAGATAGATAGATAGATAGATAGATAGATAGATAGATAGATAGATAGATAGATAGATAGATAAATTATTAGGTGAGTTGCAAAATATTTTCTGTGATATTTGACATAGATTTCACCAGTTTTCCTCAACTGTGAAAAAGCTTACAGCACCTGGTATTCCTAAGCAGTCTCCCATCCCAGTACTAACCAGGCCCTACCCTTCTTAGCTTCCGAGATCAGACGAGATTGGGCGGTTTTAAGGTGGTATGGCTGTAAGCAAAGGTCACGAAGACGGCAATGCTTCTTATACGTCAGTTATTGAATCCACGCCAGATAGATAGATAGATAGATAGATAGATAGATAGATAGATAGATAGATAGATAGATAGATAGATAGATAGATAGATAGATAGATAGATAGATAAATTATTAGGTGAGTTGCAAAATATTTTCTGTGATATTTGACATAGATTTCACCAGTTTTCCTCAACTCTGAAAAAGCTTACAGCACCTGGTATTCCTAAGCAGTCTCCCATCCCATTACTAACCAGGCCCTACCCTTCTTAGCTTCCGAGATCAGACGAGATCGGGCGGTTTTAAGGTGGTATGGCTGTAAGCAAAGGTCACGAAGACAGCAATGCTTCTTATACGTCAGTTATTGAAACCACGCCAGATAGATAGAAAGATAGATAGATAGATAGATAGATAGATAGATAGATAGATAGATAGATAGATAGATAGATAGATAGATAGATAGATAGATAGATAGATAGATAGATAGATAGATAGATAGATAAATTATTAGGTGAGTTGCAAAATATTTTCTGTGATATTTGACATAGATTTCACCAGTTTTACTCAACTCTGAAAAAGCTTACAGCACCTGGTATTCCTAAGCAGTCTCCCATCCCAGTACTAACCAGGCCCTACCCTTCTTAGCTTCCGAGATCAGACGAGATCGGGCGGTTTTAAGGTGGTATGGCTGTAAGCAAAGGTCACGAAGACAGCAATGCTTCTTATACGTCAGTTATTGAAACCACGCCAGATAGATAGATAGATAGATAGATAGATAGATAGATAGATAGATAGATAGATAGATCGATAGATCGATCGATCGATCGATAGATCGATAGATAGATAAATTATTAGGTACGTTGCCAAATATTTTCTGTGATATTTGACATAGATTTCACCAGTTTTCCTCAACTCTGAAAAAGCTTACAGCACCTGGTATTCCTAAGCAGTCTCCCATCCCAGTACTAACCAGGCCCTACCCTTCTTAGCTTCCGAGATCAGACGAGATCGGGCGGTTTTAAGGTGGTATGGCTGTAAGCAAAGGTCACAAAGACGGCAATGCTTCTTATACGTCAGTTATTGAATCCACGCCAGATAGATAGATAGATAGATAGATAGATAGATAGATAGATAGATAGATAGATAGATAGATAGATAGATAGATAGATAGATAGATAGATAGATAGATAAATTATTAGGTGAGTTGCAAAATATTTTCTGTGATATTTGACATAGATTTCACCAGTTTTCCTCAACTCTGAAAAAGCTTACAGCACCTGGTATTCCTAAGCAGTCTCCCATCCCAGTACTAACCAGGCCCTACCCTTCTTAGCTTCCGAGATCAGACGAGATCGGGCTGTTTTAAGGTGGTATGGCTGTAAGCAAAGGTCACGAAGACAGCAATGCTTCTTATACGTCAGTTATTGAAACCACGCCAGATAGATAGAAAGATAGATAGATAGATAGATAGATAGATAGATAGATAGATAGATAGATAGATAGATAGATAGATAGATAGATAGATAGATAGATAGATAGATAGATAGATAAATTATTAGGTGAGTTGCAAAATATTTTCTGTGATATTTGACATAGATTTCACCAGTTTTCCTCAACTCTGAAAAAGCTTACAGCACCTGGTATTCCTAAGCAGTCTCCCATCCCAGTACTAACCAGGCCCTACCCTTCTTAGCTTCCGAGATCAGACGAGATCGGGCTGTTTTAAGGTGGTATGGCTGTAAGCAAAGGTCACGAAGACAGCAATGCTTCTTATACGTCAGTTATTGAAACCACGCCAGATAGATAGAAAGATAGATAGATAGATAGATAGATAGATAGATAGATAGATAGATAGATAGATAGATAGATAGATAGATAGATAGATAGATAGATAGATAGATAGATAGATAGATAGATAAATTATTAGGTGAGTTGCAAAATATTTTCTGTGATATTTGACATAGATTTCACCAGTTTTACTCAACTCTGAAAAAGCTTACAGCACCTGGTATTCCTAAGCAGTCTCCCATCCCAGTACTAACCAGGCCCTACCCTTCTTAGCTTCCGAGATCAGACGAGATCGGGCGGTTTTAAGGTGGTATGGCTGTAAGCAAAGGTCACGAAGACAGCAATGCTTCTTATACGTCAGTTATTGAAACCACGCCAGATAGATAGATAGATAGATAGATAGATAGATAGATAGATAGATCGATAGATCGATAGATCGATAGATCGATAGATAGATAAATTATTAGGTACGTTGCCAAATATTTTCTGTGATATTTGACATAGATTTCACCAGTTTTCCTCAACTCTGAAAAAGCTTACAGCACCTGGTATTCCTAAGCAGTCTCCCATCCCAGTACTAACCAGGCCCTACCCTTCTTAGCTTCCGAGATCAGACGAGATCGGGCGGTTTTAAGGTGGTATGACTGTAAGCAAAGGTCACGAAGACAGCAATGCTTCTTATACGTCAGTTATTGAAACCACGCCAGATGGATAGATAGATAGATAGATAGATAGATAGATAGATAGATAGATAGATAGATAGATAGATAGATAGATAGATAGATAGATAGATAGATAAATTATTAGGTGAGTTGCAAAATATTTTCTGTGATATTTGACATAGATTTCACCAGTTTTCCTCAACTCTGAAAAAGCTTACAGCACCTGGTATTCCTAAGCAGTCTCCCATCCCAGTACTAACCAGGCCCTACCCTTCTTAGCTTCCGAGATCAGACGCGATCGGGCGGTTTTAAGGTGGTATGACTGTAAGCAAAGGTCACGAAGACAGCAATGCTTCTTATACATCAGTTATTGAAACCACGCCAGATGGATAGATAGATAGATAGATAGATAGATAGATAGATAGATAGATAGATAGATAGATAGATAGATAGATAGATAGATAGATAGATAGATAAATTATTAGGTGAGTTGCAAAATATTTTCTGTGATATTTGACATAGATTTCACCAGTTTTCCTCAACTCTGAAAAAGCTTACAGCACCTGGTATTCCTAAGCAGTCTCCCATCCCAGTACTAACCAGGCCCTACCCTTCTTAGCTTCCGAGATCAGACGAGATCGGGCGGTTTTAAGGTGGTATGACTGTAAGCAAAGGTCACGAAGACAGCAATGCTTCTTATACGTCAGTTATTGAAACCACGCCAGATGGATAGATAGATAGATAGATAGATAGATAGATAGATAGATAGATAGATAGATAGATAGATAGATAAATTATTAGGTGAGTTGCAAAATATTTTCTGTGATATTTGACATAGATTTCACCAGTTTTCCTCAACACTGAAAAAGCTTACAGCACCTGGTATTCCTAAGCAGTCTCCCATCCCAGTACTAACCAGGCCCTACCCTTCTTAGCTTCCGAGATCAGACGAGATCGGGCGGTTTTAAGGTGGTATGGCTGTAAGCAAAGGTCACGAAGACAGCAATGCTTCTTATACGTCAGTTATTGAAACCACGCCAGATAGATAGATAGATAGATAGATAGATAGATAGATAGATAGATAGCTAGCTAGATAGATAGATAGATAGATAGATAGATAGATAGATAGATAGATAGATAGATAGATAGATAGATAGATAGATAGATAAATTATTAGGTGAGTTGCAAAATATTTTCTGTGATATTTGACATAGATTTCACCAGTTTTCCTCAACTCTGAAAAAGCTTACAGCACCTGGTATTCCTAAGCAGTCTCCCATCCCAGTACTAACCAGGCCCTACCCTTCTTAGCTTCCGAGATCAGACGAGATCGGGCGGTTTTAAGGTGGTATGACTGTAAGCAAAGGTCACGAAGACAGCAATGCTTCTTATACGTCAGTTATTGAAACCACGCCAGATGGATAGATAGATAGATAGATAGATAGATAGATAGATAGATAGATAGATAGATAGATAGATAGATAGATAGATAGATAGATAGATAGATAGATAGATAGATAGATAGATAAATTATTAGGTGAGTTGCAAAATATTTTCTGTGATATTTGACATAGATTTCACCAGTTTTCCTCAACTCTGAAAAAGCTTACAGCACCTGGTATTCCTAAGCAGTCTCCCATCCCAGTACTAACCAGGCCCTACCCTTCTTAGCTTCCGAGATCAGACGAGATCGGGCGGTTTTAAGGTGGTATGACTGTAAGCAAAGGTCACGAAGACAGCAATGCTTCTTATACGTCAGTTATTGAAACCACGCCAGATGGATAGATAGATAGATAGATAGATAGATAGATAGATAGATAGATAGATAGATAGATAGATAGATAGATAGATAGATAGATAGATAGATAGATAGATAGATAGATAAATTATTAGGTGAGTTGCAAAATATTTTCTGTGATATTTGACATAGATTTCACCAGTTTTCCTCAACACTGAAAAAGCTTACAGCACCTGGTATTCCTAAGCAGTCTCCCATCCCAGTACTAACCAGGCCCTACCCTTCTTAGCTTCCGAGATCAGACGAGATCGGGCGGTTTTAAGGTGGTATGGCTGTAAGCAAAGGTCACGAAGACAGCAATGCTTCTTATACGTCAGTTATTGAAACCACGCCAGATAGATAGATAGATAGATAGATAGATAGATAGATAGATAGATAGCTAGCTAGATAGATAGATAGATAGATAGATAGATAGATAGATAGATAGATAGATAGATAGATAGATAGATAGATAGATAGATAGATAAATTATTAGGTGAGTTGCAAAATATTTTCTGTGATATTTGACATAGATTTCACCAGTTTTCCTCAACTCTGAAAAAGCTTACAGCACCTGGTATTCCTAAGCAGTCTCCCATCCCAGTACTAACCAGGCCCTACCCTTCTTAGCTTCCGAGATCAGACGAGATCGGGCGGTTTTAAGGTGGTATGACTGTAAGCAAAGGTCACGAAGACAGCAATGCTTCTTATACGTCAGTTATTGAAACCACGCCAGATGGATAGATAGATAGATAGATAGATAGATAGATAGATAGATAGATAGATAGATAGATAGATAGATAGATAGATAGATAGATAGATAAATTATTAGGTACGTTGCCAAATATTTTCTGTGATATTTGACATAGATTTCACCAGTTTTCCTCAACTCTGAAAAAGCTTACAGCACCAAGTATTCCTAAGCAGTCTCCCATCCCAGTACTAACCAGGCCCTACCCTTCTTAGCTTCCAAGATCAGACGAGATCGGGCGGTTTTAAGGTGGTATGACTGTAAGCAAAGGTCACGAAGACGGCAATGCTTCTTATACGTCAGTTATTGAAACCACGCCAGATGGATAGATAGATAGATAGATAGATAGATAGATAGATAGATAGATAGATAGATAGATAGATAGATAGATAGATAGATAGATAGATAGATAGATAGATAGATAGATAGATAGATAAATTATTAGGTGAGTTGCAAAATATTTTCTGTGATATTTGACATAGATTTCACCAGTTTTCCTCAACTCTGAAAAAGCTTACAGCACCTGGTATTCCTAAGCAGTCTCCCATCCCAGTACTAACCAGGCCCTACCCTTCTTAGCTTCCGAGATCAGACGAGATCGGGCAGTTTTAAGGTGGTATGACTGTAAGCAAAGGTCACGAAGACGGCAATGCTTCTTATACGTCAGTTATTGAAACCACGCCAGATAGATAGATAGATAGATAGATAGATAGATAGATAGATAGATAGATAGATAGATAGATAGATAGATAGATAGATAGATAAATTATTAGGTGAGTTGCAAAATATTTTCTGTGATATTTGACATAGATTTCACCAGTTTTCCTCAACTGTGAAAAAGCTTACAGCACCTGGTATTCCTAAGCAGTCTCCCATCCCAGTACTAACCAGGCCCTACCCTTCTTAGCTTCCGAGATCAGACGAGATCGGGCGGTTTTAAGGTGGTATGGCTGTAAGCAAAGGTCACGAAGACGGCAATGCTTCTTATACGTCAGTTATTGAATCCACGCCAGATAGATAGATAGATAGATAGATAGATAGATAGATAGATAGATAGATAGATAGATAGATAGATAGATAGATAGATAGATAGATAGATAGATAAATTATTAGGTGAGTTGCAAAATATTTTCTGTGATATTTGACATAGATTTCACCAGTTTTCCTCAACACTGAAAAAGCTTACAGCACCTGGTATTCCTAAGCAGTCTCCCATCCCAGTACTAACCAGGCCCTACCCTTCTTAGCTTCCGAGATCAGACGAGATCGGGCGGTTTTAAGGTGGTATGGCTGTAAGCAAAGGTCACGAAGACAGCAATGCTTCTTATACGTCAGTTATTGAAACCACGCCAGATAGATAGATAGATAGATAGATAGATAGATAGATAGATAGATAGATAGATAGATAGATAGATAGATAGATAGATAGATAGATAGATAGATAGATAGATAGATAGATAGATAGATAGATAGATAAATTATTAGGTGAGTTGCAAAATATTTTCTGTGATATTTGACATAGATTTCACCAGTTTTCCTCAACTCTGAAAAAGCTTACAGCACCTGGTATTCCTAAGCAGTCTCCCATCCCAGTACTAACCAGGCCCTACCCTTCTTAGCTTCCGAGATCAGACGAGATCGGGCGGTTTTAAGGTGGTATGACTGTAAGCAAAGGTCACGAAGACAGCAATGCTTCTTATACGTCAGTTATTGAAACCACGCCAGATAGATAGATAGATAGATAGATAGATAGATAGATAGATAGATAGATAGATAGATAGATAGATAGATAGATAGATAGATAGATAGATAGATAGATAGATAGATAGATAGATAGATAAATTATTAGGTGAGTTGCAAAGTATTTTCTGTAATATTTGACATTGATTTCACCAGTTTTCCTCAACTCTGAAAAAGCTTACAGCACCTGGTATTCCTAAGCAGTCTCCCATCCCAGTACTAACCAGGCCCTACCCTTCTTAGCTTCCGAGATCAGACGAGATCGGGCGGTTTTAAGGTGGTATGGCTGTAAGCAAAGGTCACAAAGACGGCAATGCTTCTTATACGTCAGTTATTGAAACCACGCCAGATAGATAGATAGATAGATAGATAGATAGATAGATAGATAGATAGATAGATAGATAGATAGATAGATAGATAGATAGATAGATAAATTATTAGGTGAGTTGCAAAATATTTTCTGTGATATTTGACATAGATTTCACCAGTTTTCCTCAACTCTGAAAAAGCTTACAGCACCTGGTATTCCTAAGCAGTCTCCCATCCCAGTACTAACCAGGCCCTACCCTTCTTAGCTTCCGAGATCAGACGAGATCGGGCGGTTTTAAGGTGGTATGGCTGTAAGCAAAGGTCACGAAGACAGCAATGCTTCTTATACGTCAGTTATTGAAACCACGCCAGATAGATAGATAGATAGATAGATAGATAGATAGATAGATAGATAGATAGATAGATAGATAGATAGATAGATAGATAGATAGATAGATAGATAGATAGATAGATAGATAGATAGATACATTATTTGGTGAGTTGCAAAATATTTTCTGTGATATTTGACATAGATTTCACCAGTGTTCCTCAACTCTGAAAAAGCTTACAGCACCTGGTATTCCTAAGCAGTCTCCCATCCCAGTACTAACCAGGCCCTACCCTTCTTAGCTTCCGAGATCAGACGAGATCGGGCAGTTTTAAGGTGGTATGGCTGTAAGCAAAGGTCACGAAGACGGCAATGCTTCTTATACGTCAGTTATTGAAACCACGCCAGATAGATAGATAGATAGATAGATAGATAGATAGATAGATAGATAGATAGATAGATAGATAGATAGATAGATAGATAGATAGATAGATAGATAGATAGATAGATAGATAGATAGATAGATAAATTATTAGGTGAGTTGCAAAATATTTTCTGTGATATTTGACATAGATTTCACCAGTTTTCCTCAACTGTGAAAAAGCTTACAGCACCTGGTATTCCTAAGCAGTCTCCCATCCCAGTACTAACCAGGCCCTACCCTTCTTAGCTTCCGAGATCAGACGAGATCGGGCGGTTTTAAGGTGGTATGGCTGTAAGCAAAGGTCACGAAGACGGCAATGCTTCTTATACGTCAGTTATTGAATCCACGCCAGATAGATAGATAGATAGATAGATAGATAGATAGATAGATAGATAGATAGATAGATAGATAGATAGATAGATAGATAGATAGATAGATAGATAGATAGATAGATAGATAAATTATTAGGTGAGTTGCAAAATATTTTCTGTGATATTTGACATAGATTTCACCAGTTTTCCTCAACACTGAAAAAGCTTACAGCACCTGGTATTCCTAAGCAGTCTCCCATCCCAGTACTAACCAGGCCCTACCCTTCTTAGCTTCCGAGATCAGACGAGATCGGGCGGTTTTAAGGTGGTATGGCTGTAAGCAAAGGTCACGAAGACAGCAATGCTTCTTATACGTCAGTTATTGAAACCACGCCAGATAGATAGATAGATAGATAGATAGATAGATAGATAGATAGATAGATAGATAGATAGATAGATAGATAGATAGATAGATAGATAGATAGATAGATAGATAGATAGATAGATAAATTATTAGGTGAGTTGCAAAATATTTTCTGTGATATTTGACATAGATTTCACCAGTTTTCCTCAACTCTGAAAAAGCTTACAGCACCTGGTATTCCTAAGCAGTCTCCCATCCCAGTACTAACCAGGCCCTACCCTTCTTAGCTTCCGAGATCAGACGAGATCGGGCGGTTTTAAGGTGGTATGACTGTAAGCAAAGGTCACGAAGACAGCAATGCTTCTTATACGTCAGTTATTGAAACCACGCCAGATAGATAGATAGATAGATAGATAGATAGATAGATAGATAGATAGATAGATAGATAGATAGATAGATAGATAGATAGATAGATAGATAGATAGATAGATAGATAGATAGATAAATTATTAGGTGAGTTGCAAAGTATTTTCTGTGATATTTGACATTGATTTCACCAGTTTTCCTCAACTCTGAAAAAGCTTACAGCACCTGGTATTCCTAAGCAGTCTCCCATCCCAGTACTAACCAGGCCCTACCCTTCTTAGCTTCCGAGATCAGACGAGATCGGGCGGTTTTAAGGTGGTATGGCTGTAAGCAAAGGTCACAAAGACGGCAATGCTTCTTATACGTCAGTTATTGAAACCACGCCAGATAGATAGATAGATAGATAGATAGATAGATAGATAGATAGATAGATAGATAGATAGATAGATAGATAGATAGATAGATAGATAGATAGATAGATAGATAGATAGATAGATAGATAGATAAATTATTAGGTGAGTTGCAAAATATTTTCTGTGATATTTGACATAGATTTCACCAGTTTTCCTCAACTCTGAAAAAGCTTACAGCACCTGGTATTCCTAAGCAGTCTCCCATCCCAGTACTAACCAGGCCCTACCCTTCTTAGCTTCCGAGATCAGACGAGATCGGGCGGTTTTAAGGTGGTATGGCTGTAAGCAAAGGTCACGAAGACAGCAATGCTTCTTATACGTCAGTTATTGAAACCACGCCAGATAGATAGATAGATAGATAGATAGATAGATAGATAGATAGATAGATAGATAGATAGATAGATAGATAGATAGATAGATAGATAGATAGATAGATACATTATTTGGTGAGTTGCAAAATATTTTCTGTGATATTTGACATAGATTTCACCAGTGTTCCTCAACTCTGAAAAAGCTTACAGCACCTGGTATTCCTAAGCAGTCTCCCATCCCAGTACTAACCAGGCCCTACCCTTCTTAGCTTCCGAGATCAGACGAGATCGGGCAGTTTTAAGGTGGTATGGCTGTAAGCAAAGGTCACGAAGACGGCAATGCTTCTTATACGTCAGTTATTGAAACCACGCCAGATAGATAGATAGATAGATAGATAGATAGATAGATAGATAGATAGATAGATAGATAGATAGATAGATAGATAGATAGATAGATAGATAGATAGATAGATAGATAGATAGATAGATAGATAAATTATTAGGTGAGTTGCAAAATATTTTCTGTGATATTTGACATAGATTTCACCAGTTTTCCTCAACTGTGAAAAAGCTTACAGCACCTGGTATTCCTAAGCAGTCTCCCATCCCAGTACTAACCAGGCCCTACCCTTCTTAGCTTCCGAGATCAGACGAGATCGGGCGGTTTTAAGGTGGTATGGCTGTAAGCAAAGGTCACGAAGACGGCAATGCTTCTTATACGTCAGTTATTGAATCCACGCCAGATAGATAGATAGATAGATAGATAGATAGATAGATAGATAGATAGATAGATAGATAGATAGATAGATAGATAGATAGATAGATAGATAAATTATTAGGTGAGTTGCAAAATATTTTCTGTGATATTTGACATAGATTTCACCAGTTTTCCTCAACACTGAAAAAGCTTACAGCACCTGGTATTCCTAAGCAGTCTCCCATCCCAGTACTAACCAGACCCTACCCTTCTTAGCTTCCGAGATCAGACGAGATCGGGCGGTTTTAAGGTGGTATGGCTGTAAGCAAAGGTCACGAAGACAGCAATGCTTCTTATACGTCAGTTATTGAAACCACGCCAGATAGATAGATAGATAGATAGATAGATAGATAGATAGATAGATAGATAGATAGATAGATAGATAGATAGATAGATAGATAGATAGATAGATAGATAGATAGATAAATTATTAGGTGAGTTGCAAAATATTTTCTGTGATATTTGACATAGATTTCACCAGTTTTCCTCAACTCTGAAAAAGCTTACAGCACCTGGTATTCCTAAGCAGTCTCCCATCCCAGTACTAACCAGGCCCTACCCTTCTTAGCTTCCGAGATCAGACGAGATCGGGCGGTTTTAAGGTGGTATGACTGTAAGCAAAGGTCACGAAGACAGCAATGCTTCTTATACGTCAGTTATTGAAACCACGCCAGATGGATAGATAGATAGATAGATAGATAGATAGATAGATAGATAGATAGATAGATAGATAGATAGATAGATAGATAGATAGATAGATAGATAGATAGATAGATAGATAGATACATTATTTGGTGAGTTGCAAAATATTTTCTGTGATATTTGACATAGATTTCACCAGTGTTCCTCAACTCTGAAAAAGCTTACAGCACCTGGTATTCCTAAGCAGTCTCCCATCCCAGTACTAACCAGGCCCTACCCTTCTTAGCTTCCGAGATCAGACGAGATCGGGCAGTTTTAAGGTGGTATGGCAGTAAGCAAAGGTCACGAAGACGGCAATGCTTCTTATACGTCAGTTATTGAAACCACGCCAGATAGATAGATAGATAGATAGATAGATAGATAGATAGATAGATAGATAGATAGATAGATAGATAGATAGATAGATAGATAGATAGATAGATAGATAGATAGATAGATAGATAGATAGATAGATAGATAAATTATTAGGTGAGTTGCAAAATATTTTCTGTGATATTTGACATAGATTTAGCCAGTTTTCCTCAACTGTGAAAAAGCTTACAGCACCTGGTATTCCTAAGCAGTCTCCCATCCCAGTACTAACCAGGCCCTACCCTTCTTAGCTTCCGAGATCAGACGAGATCGGGCGGTTTTAAGGTGGTATGGCTGTAAGCAAAGGTCACGAAGACGGCAATGCTTCTTATACGTCAGTTATTGAATCCACGCCAGATAGATAGATAGATAGATAGATAGATAGATAGATAGATAGATAGATAGATAGATAGATAGATAGATAGATAGATAGATAGATAGATAGATAGATAGATAGATAGATAGATAGATAAATTATTAGGTACGTTGCAAAATATTTTCTGTGATATTTGACATAGATTTCACCAGTTTTCCTCAACTCTGAAAAAGCTTACAGCACCTGGTATTCCTAAGCAGTCTCCCATCCCAGTACTAACCAGGCCCTACCCTTCTTAGCTTCCGAGATCAGACGAGATCGGGCGGTTTTAAGGTGGTATGACTGTAAGCAAAGGTCACGAAGACAGCAATGCTTCTTATACGTCAGTTATTGAAACCACGCCAGATGGATAGATAGATAGATAGATAGATAGATAGATAGATAGATAGATAGATAGATAGATAGATAGATAGATAGATAGATAGATAGATAGATAGATAGATAGATAGATAGATAGATAGATACATTATTTGGTGAGTTGCAAAATATTTTCTGTGATATTTGACATAGATTTCACCAGTGTTCCTCAACTCTGAAAAAGCTTACAGCACCTGGTATTCCTAAGCAGTCTCCCATCCCAGTACTAACCAGGCCCTACCCTTCTTAGCTTCCGAGATCAGACGAGATCGGGCAGTTTTAAGGTGGTATGGCAGTAAGCAAAGGTCACGAAGACGGCAATGCTTCTTATACGTCAGTTATTGAAACCACGCCAGATAGATAGATAGATAGATAGATAGATAGATAGATAGATAGATAGATAGATAGATAGATAGATAGATAGATAGATAGATAGATAGATAGATAGATAGATAGATAGATAAATTATTAGGTGAGTTGCAAAATATTTTCTGTGATATTTGACATAGATTTAGCCAGTTTTCCTCAACTGTGAAAAAGCTTACAGCACCTGGTATTCCTAAGCAGTCTCCCATCCCAGTACTAACCAGGCCCTACCCTTCTTAGCTTCCGAGATCAGACGAGATCGGGCGGTTTTAAGGTGGTATGGCTGTAAGCAAAGGTCACGAAGACGGCAATGCTTCTTATACGTCAGTTATTGAATCCACGCCAGATAGATAGATAGATAGATAGATAGATAGATAGATAGATAGATAGATAGATAGATAGATAGATAGATAGATAGATAGATAGATGGATAGATAGATGGATGGATGGATAGATAGATAGATAGATAGATAGATAGATAGATAGATAGATAGATAGATAGATAGATAGATAGATAGATAAATTATTAGGTACGTTGCAAAATATTTTCTGTGATATTTGACATAGATTTCACCAGTTTTCCTCAACTCTGAAAAAGCTTACAGCACCTGGTATTCCTAAGCAGTCTCCCATCCCAGTACTAACCAGGCCCTACCCTTCTTAGCTTCCGAGATCAGACGAGATCGGGCGGTTTTAAGGTGGTATGGCTGTAATCAAAGGTCACGAAGACAGCAATGCTTCTTTTCGTCAGTTATTGAAACCACGCCAGATAGATAGATAGATAGATAGATAGATAGATAGATAGATAGATAGATAGATAGATAGATAGATAGATAGATAGATAGATAGATAGATAGATAGATAGATAGATAGATAGATAGATAAATTATTTGGTGAGTTGCAAAATATTTTCTGTGATATTTGACATAGATTTCACCAGTTTTCCTCAACTCTGAAAAAGCTTACAGCACCTGGTATTCCTAAGCAGTCTCCCATCCCATTACTAACCAGGCCCTACCCTTCTTAGCTTCCGAGATCAGACGAGATCGGGCGGTTTTAAGGTGGTATGGCTGTAAGCAAAGGTCACGAAGACAGCAATGCTTCTTATACGTCAGTTATTGAAACCACGCCAGATAGATAGAAAGATAGATAGATAGATAGATAGATAGATAGATAGATAGATAGATAGATAGATAGATAGATAGATAGATAGATAGATAGATAGATAGATAGATAGATAGATAGATAGATAGATAGATAAATTATTAGGTACGTTGCAAAATATTTTCTGTGATATTTGACATAGATTTCACCAGTTTTCCTCAACTCTGAAAAAGCTTACAGCACCTGGTATTCCTAAGCAGTCTCCCATCCCAGTACTAACCAGGCCCTACCCTTCTTAGCTTCCGAGATCAGACGAGATCGGGCGGTTTTAAGGTGGTATGGCTGTAATCAAAGGTCACGAAGACAGCAATGCTTCTTTTCGTCAGTTATTGAAACCACGCCAGATAGATAGATAGATAGATAGATAGATAGATAGATAGATAAATTATTTGGTGAGTTGCAAAATATTTTCTGTGATATTTGACATAGATTTCACCAGTTTTCCTCAACTCTGAAAAAGCTTACAGCACCTGGTATTCCTAAGCAGTCTCCCATCCCAGTACTAACCAGGCCCTACCCTTCTTAGCTTCCGAGATCAGACGGTTTTAAGGTGGTATGGCTGTAAGCAAAGGTCACGAAGACAGCAATGCTTCTTATACGTCAGTTATTGAAACCACGCCAGATAGATAGATAGATAGATAGATAGATAGATAGATAGATAGATAGATAGATAGATAGATAGATAGATAGATAGATAGATAGATAGATAGATACATAAATTATTAGGTGAGTTGCAAAATATTTTCTGTGATATTTGACATAGATTTCACCAGTTTTCCTCAACTCTGAAAAAGCTTACAGCACCTGGTATTCCTAAGCAGTCTCCCATCCCAGTACTAACCAGGCCCTACCCTTCTTAGCTTCCGAGATCAGGCGGTTTTAAGGTGGTATGGCTGTAAGCAAAGGCCATGAAGACGGCAATGCTTCTTATACGTCAGTTATTGAATCCAAGCCAGATAGATAGATAGATAGATAGATAGATAGATAGATAGATAGATAGATAGATAGATAGATAGATAGATAGATAGATAGATAGATAGATTATTAGGTACGTTGCAAAATATTTTCTGTGATATTTGACATAGATTTCACCAGTTTTCCTCAACTCTGAAAAAGCTTACAGCACCTGGTATTCCTAAGCAGTCTCCCATCCCAGTACTAACCATGCCCTACCCTTCTTAGCTTCCGAGATCAGACGAGATCGGGCTGTTTTAAGGTGGTATGGCTGTAAGCATAGGGCACGAAGACAGCAATGCTTCTTATACGTCAGTTATTGAAACCACGCCAGATAGATAGATAGATAGATAGATAGATAGATAGATAGATAGATAGATAGATAGATAGATAGATAGATAGATAGATAGATAGATAGATAGATAGATAGATAGATAGATAGATAGATAGATAGATAGATAAATTATTAGGTGAGTTGCAAAATATTTTCTGTGATATTTGACATAGATTTCACCAGTTTTCCTCAACTCTGAAAAAGCTTACAGCACCTGGTATTCCTAAGCAGTCTCCCATCCCAGTACTAACCAGGCCCTACCCTTCTTAGCTTCCGAGATCAGACGAGATCGGGCGGTTTTAAGGTGGTATGGCTGTAAGCAAAGGTCACGAAGACAGCAATGCTTCTTATACGTCAGTTATTGAAACCACGCCAGATAGATATATAGATAGATAGATAGATAGATAGATAGATAGATAGATAGATAGATAGATAGATAGATAGATAGATAGATAGATAGATAGATAGATAGATACATTATTTGGTGAGTTGCAAAATATTTTCTGTGATATTTGACATAGATTTAGCCAGTTTTCCTCAACTGTGAAAAAGCTTACAGCACCTGGTATTCCTAAGCAGTCTCCCATCCCAGTACTAACCAGGCCCTACCCTTCTTAGCTTCCGAGATCAGACGAGATCGGGCGGTTTTAAGGTGGTATGGCTGTAAGCAAAGGTCACGAAGACGGCAATGCTTCTTATACGTCAGTTATTGAATCCACGCCAGATAGATAGATAGATAGATAGATAGATAGATAGATAGATAGATAGATAGATAGATAGATAGATAGATAGATAGATAGATAGATAGATAGATAGATAGATAGATAGATAGATAGATAGATAGATAGATAAATTATTTGGTGAGTTGCAAAATATTTTCTGTGATATTTGACATAGATTTCACCAGTTTTCCTCAACTCTGAAAAAGCTTACAGCACCTGGTATTACTAAGCAGTCTCCCATCCCAGTACTAACCAGGCCCTACCCTTCTTAGCTTCCGAGATCAGACGGTTTTAAGGTGGTATGGCTGTAAGCAAAGGTCACGAAGACAGCAATGCTTCTTATACGTCAGTTATTGAAACCACGCCAGATAGATAGATAGATAGATAGATAGATAGATAGATAGATAGATAGATAGATAGATAGATAGATAGATAGATAGATAGATAGATAGATAAATTATTAGGTACGTTGCAAAATATTTTCTGTGATATTTGACATAGATTTCACCAGTTTTCCTCAACTCTGAAAAAGCTTACAGCACCTGGTATTCCTAAGCAGTCTCCCATCCCAGTACTAACCAGGCCCTACCCTTCTTAGCTTCCGAGATCAGACGAGATCGGGCGGTTTTAAGGTGGTATGGCTGTAATCAAAGGTCACGAAGACAGCAATGCTTCTTTTCGTCAGTTATTGAAACCACGCCAGATAGATAGATAGATAGATAGATAGATAGATAGATAGATAGATAGATAGATAGATAGATAGATAGATAGATAGATAGATAGATAGATAAATTATTAGGTACGTTGCAAAATATTTTCTGTGATATTTGACATAGATTTCACCAGTTTTCCTCAACTCTGAAAAAGCTTACAGCACCTGGTATTCCTAAGCAGTCTCCCATCCCAGTACTAACCAGGCCCTACCCTTCTTAGCTTCCGAGATCAGACGAGATCAGGCGGTTTTAAGGTGGTATGGCTGTAAGCAAAGGTCACGAAGACAGCAATGCTTCTTATACGTCAGTTATTGAAACCACGCCAGATAGATAGATAGATAGATAGATAGATAGATAGATAGATAGATAGATAGATAGATAGATAGATAGATAGATAGATAGATAGATAGATAGATAGATAGATAGATAGATAAATTATTTGGTGAGTTGCAAAATATTTTCTGTGATATTTGACATAGATTTCACCAGTTTTCCTCAACTCTGAAAAAGCTTACAGCACCTGGTATTCCTAAGCAGTCTCCCATCCCAGTACTAACCAGGCCCTACCCTTCTTAGCTTCCGAGATCAGACGGTTTTAAGGTGGTATGGCTGTAAGCAAAGGTCACGAAGACAGCAATGCTTCTTATACGTCAGTTATTGAAACCACGCCAGATAGATAGATAGATAGATAGATAGATAGATAGATAGATAGATAGATAGATAGATAGATAGATAGATAGATAGATAGATAGATAGATAGATAGATAGATAGATAGATAGATAGATAGATAGATTATTTGGTGAGTTGCAAAATATTTTCTGTGATATTTGACATAGATTTCACCAGTTTTCCTCAACTCTGAAAAAGCTTACAGCACCTGGTATTCCTAAGCAGTCTCCCATCCCAGTACTAACCAGGCCCTACCCTTCTTAGCTTCCGAGATCAGACGAGATCGGGCGGTTTTAAGGTGGTATGGCTGTAATCAAAGGTCACGAAGACAGCAATGCTTCTTTTCGTCAGTTATTGAAACCACGCCAGATAGATAGATAGATAGATAGATAGATAGATAGATAGATAGAAAGATAGATAGATAGATAGATAGATAGATAGATAGATAGATAGATAGATAGATAGATAGATAAATTATTAGGTACGTTACAAAATATTTTCTGTGATATTTGACATAGATTTCACCAGTTTTCCTCAACTCTGAAAAAGCTTACAGCACCTGGTATTCCTAAGCAGTCTCCCATCCCAGTACTAACCAGGCCCTACCCTTCTTAGCTTCCGAGATCAGACGAGATCGGGCGGTTTTAAGGTGGTATGGCTGTACGCAAAGGTCACGAAGACAGCAATGCTTCTTATACGTCAGTTATTGAAACCACGCCAGATAGATAGATAGATAGATAGATAGATAGATAGATAGATAGATAGATAGATAGATAGATAGATAGATAGATAGAAAGATAGATAGAGAGATAGATAGATAGATAAATTATTAGGTACGTTGCAAAATATTTTCTGTGATATTTGACATAGATTTCACCAGTTTTCCTCAACTCTGAAAAAGCTTACAGCACCTGGTATTCCTAAGCAGTCTCCCATCCCAGTACTAACCAGGCCCTACCCTTCTTAGCATCCGAGATCAGACGAGATCGGGCGGTTTTAAGGTGGTATGGTTGTAAGCAAAGGTCATGAAGACAGCAATGCTTCTTATACGTCAGTTATTGAAACCACGCCAGATAGATAGATAGATAGATAGATAGATAGATAGATAGATAGATAGATAGATAGATAGATAGATAGATAGATAGATAGATAGATAGATAGATAGATAAATTATTTGGTGAGTTGCAAAATATTTTCTGTGATATTTGACATAGATTTCACCAGTTTTCCTCAACTCTGAAAAAGCTTACAGCACCTGGTATTCCTAAGCAGTCTCCCATCCCAGTACTAACCAGGCCCTACCCTTCTTAGCTTCCGAGATCAGACGAGATCGGGCGGTTTTAAGGTGGTATGGCTGTAATCAAAGGTCACGAAGACAGCAATGCTTCTTTTCGTCAGTTATTGAAACCACGCCAGATAGATAGATAGATAGATAGATAGATAGATAGATAGATAGATAGATAGATAGATAGATAGATAGATAGATAGATAGATAGATAGATAAATTATTTGGTGAGTTGCAAAATATTTTCTGTGATATTTGACATAGATTTCACCAGTTTTCCTCAACTCTGAAAAAGCTTACAGCACCTGGTATTCCTAAGCAGTCTCCCATCCCAGTACTAACCAGGCCCTACCCTTCTTAGCTTCCGAGATCAGACGAGATCGGGCGGTTTTAAGGTGGTATGGCTGTAAGCAAAGGTCACGAAGACGGCAATGCTTCTTATACGTCAGTTATTGAATCCACGCCAGATAGATAGATAGATAGATAGATAGATAGATAGATAGATAGATAGATAGATAGATAGATAGATAGATAGATAGATAGATAGATAGATATAGATAGATAGATAGATAGATAGATAGATAGATAGATAGATAGATAGATAAATTATTAGGTGAGTTGCAAAATATTTTCTGTGATATTTGACATAGATTTCACCAGTTTTCCTCAACTCTGAAAAAGCTTACAGCACCTGGTATTCCTAAGCAGTCTCCCATCCCAGTACTAACCAGGCCCTACCCTTCTTAGCTTCCGAGATCAGACGAGATCGGGCGGTTTTAAGGTGGTATGGCTGTAAGCAAAGGTCACGAAGACAGCAATGCTTCTTATACGTCAGTTATTGAAACCACGCCAGATAGATAGATAGATAGATAGATAGATAGATAGATAGATAGATAGATAGATAGATAGATAGATAGATAGATAGATAGATAGATAGATAGATAGATAGATAGATAGATAGATAGATAGATAGATAGATAGATTGATAAATTATTTGGTGAGCTGCAAAATATTTTCTGTGATATTTGACATAGATTTCACCAGTTTTCCTCAACTCTGAAAAAGCTTACAGCACCTGGTATTCCTAAGCAGTCTCCCATCCCAGTACTAACCAGGCCCTACCCTTCTTAGCTTCCGAGATCAGACGGTTTTAAGGTGGTATGGCTGTAAGCAAAGGTCACGAAGACAGCAATGCTTCTTATACGTCAGTTATTGAAACCACGCCAGATAGATAGATAGATAGATAGATAGATAGATAGATAGATAGATAGATAGATAGATAGATAGATAGATAGATAGATAGATAGATAGATAGATAGATAGATAAATTATTAGGTACGTTGCAAAATATTTTCTGTGATATTTGACATAGATTTCACCAGTTTTCCTCAACTCTGAAAAAGCTTACAGCACCTGGTATTCCTAAGCAGTCTCCCATCCCAGTACTAACCAGGCCCTACCCTTCTTAGCTTCCGAGATCAGACGAGATCGGGCGGTTTTAAGGTGGTATGGCTGTAATCAAAGGTCACGAAGACAGCAATGCTTCTTTTCGTCAGTTATTGAAACCACGCCAGATAGATAGATAGATAGATAGATAGATAGATAGATAGAAAGATAGATAGAGAGATAGATAGATAGATAAATTATTAGGTACGTTGCAAAATATTTTCTGTGATATTTGACATAGATTTCACCAGTTTTCCTCAACTCTGAAAAAGCTTACAGCACCTGGTATTCCTAAGCAGTCTCCCATCCCAGTACTAACCAGGCCCTACCCTTCTTAGCATCCGAGATCAGACGAGATCGGGCGGTTTTAAGGTGGTATGGTTGTAAGCAAAGGTCATGAAGACAGCAATGCTTCTTATACGTCAGTTATTGAAACCACGCCAGATAGATAGATAGATAGATAGATAGATAGATAGATAGATAGATAGATAGATAGATAGATAGATAGATAGATAGATAGATAGATAGATAGATAGATAGATAGATAGATAGATAAATTATTTGGTGAGTTGCAAAATATTTTCTGTGATATTTGACATAGATTTCACCAGTTTTCCTCAACTCTGAAAAAGCTTACAGCACCTGGTATTCCTAAGCAGTCTCCCATCCCAGTACTAACCAGGCCCTACCCTTCTTAGCTTCCGAGATCAGACGAGATCGGGCGGTTTTAAGGTGGTATGGCTGTAATCAAAGGTCACGAAGACAGCAATGCTTCTTTTCGTCAGTTATTGAAACCACGCCAGATAGATAGATAGATAGATAGATAGATAGATAGATAGATAGATAGATAGATAGATAGATAGATAGATAGATAAATTATTTGGTGAGTTGCAAAATATTTTCTGTGATATTTGACATAGATTTCACCAGTTTTCCTCAACTCTGAAAAAGCTTACAGCACCTGGTATTCCTAAGCAGTCTCCCATCCCAGTACTAACCAGGCCCTACCCTTCTTAGCTTCCGAGATCAGACGAGATCGGGCGGTTTTAAGGTGGTATGGCTGTAAGCAAAGGTCACGAAGACGGCAATGCTTCTTATACGTCAGTTATTGAATCCACGCCAGATAGATAGATAGATAGATAGATAGATAGATAGATAGATAGATAGATAGATAGATAGATATAGATAGATAGATAGATAGATAGATAGATAGATAGATAGATAGATAGATAGATAGATAGATAGATAGATAGATAGATAGATAGATAAATTATTAGGTGAGTTGCAAAATATTTTCTGTGATATTTGACATAGATTTCACCAGTTTTCCTCAACTCTGAAAAAGCTTACAGCACCTGGTATTCCTAAGCAGTCTCCCATCCCAGTACTAACCAGGCCCTACCCTTCTTAGCTTCCGAGATCAGACGAGATCGGGCGGTTTTAAGGTGGTATGGCTGTAAGCAAAGGTCACGAAGACAGCAATGCTTCTTATACGTCAGTTATTGAAACCACGCCAGATAGATAGATAGATAGATAGATAGATAGATAGATAGATAGATAGATAGATAGATAGATAGATAGATAGATAGATAGATAGATAGATTGATAAATTATTTGGTGAGCTGCAAAATATTTTCTGTGATATTTGACATAGATTTCACCAGTTTTCCTCAACTCTGAAAAAGCTTACAGCACCTGGTATTCCTAAGCAGTCTCCCATCCCAGTACTAACCAGGCCCTACCCTTCTTAGCTTCCGAGATCAGACGGTTTTAAGGTGGTATGGCTGTAAGCAAAGGTCACGAAGACAGCAATGCTTCTTATACGTCAGTTATTGAAACCACGCCAGATAGATAGATAGATAGATAGATAGATAGATAGATAGATAGATAGATAGATAGATAGATAGATAGATAGATAGATAGATAGATAGATAGATAGATAGATAGATAGATAAATTATTAGGTACGTTGCAAAATATTTTCTGTGATATTTGACATAGATTTCACCAGTTTTCCTCAACTCTGAAAAAGCTTACAGCACCTGGTATTCCTAAGCAGTCTCCCATCCCAGTACTAACCAGGCCCTACCCTTCTTAGCTTCCGAGATCAGACGAGATCGGGCGGTTTTAAGGTGGTATGGCTGTAATCAAAGGTCACGAAGACAGCAATGCTTCTTTTCGTCAGTTATTGAAACCACGCCAGATAGATAGATAGATAGATAGATAGATAGATAGATAGATAGATAGATAGATAGATAGATAGATAGATAGATAGATAGATAGATAGATAGATAGATAGATAGATAGATAGATAGATAGATAGATAGATAGATAGATAGATAGATAGATAGATAGAGAGATAGATAGATAGATAAATTATTAGGTACGTTGCAAAATATTTTCTGTGATATTTGACATAGATTTCACCAGTTTTCCTCAACTCTGAAAAAGCTTACAGCACCTGGTATTCCTAAGCAGTCTCCCATCCCAGTACTAACCAGGCCCTACCCTTCTTAGCTTCCGAGATCAGACGAGATCGGGCGGTTTTAAGGTGGTATGGTTGTAAGCAAAGGTCATGAAGACAGCAATGCTTCTTATACGTCAGTTATTGAAACCACGCCAGATAGATAGATAGATAGATAGATAGATAGATAGATAGATAGATAGATAGATAGATAGATAGATAGATAGATAGATAGATAGATAGATAGATAGATAGATAGATAAATTATTTGGTGAGTTGCAAAATATTTTATGTGATATTTGACATAGATTTCACCAGTTTTCCTCAACTCTGAAAAAGCTTACAGCACCTGGTATTCCTAAGCAGTCTCCCATCCCAGTACTAACCAGGCCCTACCCTTCTTAGCTTCCGAGATCAGACGAGATCGGGCGGTTTTAAGGTGGTATGGCTGTAAGCAAAGGTCACGAAGACGGCAATGCTTCTTATACGTCAGTTATTGAATCCACGCCAGATAGATAGATAGATAGATAGATAGATAGATAGATAGATAGATAGATAGATAGATAGATAGATAGATAGATAGATAGATAGATAGATATAGATAGATAGATAGATAGATAGATAGATAGATAGATAGATAGATAAATTATTAGGTGAGTTGCAAAATATTTTCTGTGATATTTGACATAGATTTCACCAGTTTTCCTCAACTCTGAAAAAGCTTACAGCACCTGGTATTCCTAAGCAGTCTCCCATCCCAGTACTAACCAGGCCCTACCCTTCTTAGCTTCCGAGATCAGACGAGATCGGGCGGTTTTAAGGTGGTATGGCTGTAAGCAAAGGTCATGAAGACGGCAATGCTTCTTATACGTCAGTTATTGAATCCACGCCAGATAGATAGATAGATAGATAGATAGATAGATAGATAGATAGATAGATAGATAGATAGATAGATAGATAGATAGATAGATAGATAGATAGATAGATCGATCGATCGATCGATCGATCGATCGATCGATCGATCGATCGATAGATAAATTATTAGGTGAGTTGCAAAATATTTTCTGTGATATTTGACATAGATTTCACCAGTTTTCCTCAACTCTGAAAAAGCTTACAGCACCTGGTATTCCTAAGCAGTCTCCCATCCCAGTACTAACCAGGCCCTACCCTTCTTAGCTTCCGAGATCAGGCGGTTTTAAGGTGGTATGGCTGTAAGCAAAGGCCACGAAGACGGCAATGCTTCTTATACGTCAGTTATTGAATCCAAGCCAGATAGATAGATAGATAGATAGATAGATAGATAGATAGATAGATAGATAGATAGATAGATAGATAGATAAATTATTAGGTCAATTGCAAAATATTTTCTGTGATATTTGACATAGATTTCACCAGTTTTCCTCAACTCTGAAAAAGCTTACAGCACCTGGTATTCCTAAGCAGTCTCCCATCCCAGTACTAACCATGCCCTACCCTTCTTAGCTTCCGAGATCAGACGAGATCGGGCTGTTTTAAGGTGGTATGGCTGTAAGCATAGGGCACGAAGACAGCAATGCTTCTTATACGTCAGTTATTGAAACCACGCCAGATAGATAGATAGATAGATAGATAGATAGATAGATAGATAGATAGATAGATAGATAGATAGATAGATAGATAGATAGATAGATAGATAGATAGATAGATAGATAGATAGATAGATAGATAGAAAAATTATTAGGTGAGTTGCAAAGTATTTTCTGTGATATTTGACATAGATTTCACCAGTTTTCCTCAACTCTGAAAAAGCTTACAGCACCTGGTATTCCTAAGCAGTCTCCCATCCCAGTACTAACCAGGCCCTACCCTTCTTAGCTTCCGAGATCAGACGAGATCGGGCGGTTTTAAGGTGGTATGGCTGTAAGCAAAGGTCACGAAGACGGCAATGCTTCTTATACGTCAGTTATTGAAACCACGCCAGATAGATAGATAGATAGATAGATAGATAGATAGATAGATAGATAGATAGATAGATAGATAGATAGATAGATAGATAGATAAATTATTAGGTGAGTTGCAAAATATTTTCTGTGATATTTGACATAGATTTCACCAGTTTTCCTCAACTCTGAAAAAGCTTACAGCACCTGGTATTCCTAAGCAGTCTCCCATCCCAGTACTAACCAGGCCCTACCCTTCTTAGCTTCCGAGATCAGACGAGATCGGGCGGTTTTAAGGTGGTATGGCTGTAAGCAAAGGTCACGAAGACGGCAATGCTTCTTATACGTCAGTTATTGAAACCACGCCAGATAGATAGATAGATAGATAGATAGATAGATAGATAGATAGATAGATAGATAGATAGATAGATAGATAGATAGATAGATAGATAGATAGATAGATAGATAGATAGATAGATAGATAAATTATTAGGTGAGTTGCAAAGTATTTTCTGTGATATTTGACATCGATTTCACCAGTTTTCCTCAACTCTGAAAAAGCTTACAGCACCTGGTATTCCTAAGCAGTCTCCCATCCCAGTACTAACCAGGCCCTACCCTTCTTAGCTTCCGAGATCAGACGAGATTGGGCGGTTTTAAGGTGGTATGGCTGTAAGCAAAGGTCACGAAGACGGCAATGCTTCTTATACGTCAGTTATTGAAACCACGCCAGATAGATAGATAGATAGATAGATAGATAGATAGATAGATAGATAGATAGATAGATAGATAGATAGATAGATAGATAGATAGATAGATAGATAGATAGATAGATAAATTATTAGGTGAGTTGCAAAATATTTTCTGTGATATTTGACATAGATTTCACCAGTTTTCCTCAACTCTGAAAAAGCTTACAGCACCTGGTATTCCTAAGCAGTCTCCCATCCCAGTACTAACCAGGCCCTACCCTTCTTAGCTTCCGAGATCAGACGAGATCGGGCGGTTTTAAGGTGGTATGGCTGTAAGCAAAGGTCACGAAGACGGCAATGCTTCTTATACGTCAGTTATTGAATCCACGCCAGATAGATAGATAGATAGATAGATAGATAGATAGATAGATAGATAGATAGATAGATAGATAGATAGATAGATAGATAGATAGATAGATAGATAGATAGATAGATAGATAGATAGATAGATAGATAGATAGATAGATAGATAGATAGATAGATAGATAGATAGATAGATAGATAGATAGATAGATCGATCGATCGATAGATAAATTATTAGGTGAGTTGCAAAATATTTTCTGTGATATTTGACATAGATTTCACCAGTTTTCCTCAACTCTGAAAAAGCTTACAGCACCTGGTATTCCTAAGCAGTCTCCCATCCCAGTACTAACCAGGCCCTACCCTTCTTAGCTTCCGAGATCAGACGGTTTTAAGGTGGTATGGCTGTAAGCAAAGGTCACGAAGACAGCAATGCTTCTTATACGTCAGTTATTGAAACCACGCCAGATAGATAGATAGATAGATAGATAGATAGATAGATAGATAGATAGATAGATAGATAGATAGATAGATAGATAGATAGATAGATAGATAGATAAATTATTAGGTACGTTGCAAAATATTTTCTGTGATATTTGACATAGATTTCACCAGTTTTCCTCAACTCTGAAAAAGCTTACAGCACCTGGTATTCCTAAGCAGTCTCCCATCCCAGTACTAACCAGGCCCTACCCTTCTTAGCTTCCGAGATCAGACGAGATCGGGCGGTTTTAAGGTGGTATGGCTGTAATCAAAGGTCACGAAGACAGCAATGCTTCTTTTCGTCAGTTATTGAAACCACGCCAGATAGATAGATAGATAGATAGATAGATAGATAGATAGATAGATAGATAGATAGATAGATAGATAGATAGATAGATAGATAGATAGATAGATAGATAGATAGATAGATAGAGAGATAGATAGATAGATAAATTATTAGGTGAGTTGCAAAATATTTTCTGTGATATTTGACATAGATTTCACCAGTTTTCCTCAACTCTGAAAAAGCTTACAGCACCTGGTATTCCTAAGCAGTCTCCCATCCCAGTACTAACCAGGCCCTACCCTTCTTAGCTTCCGAGATCAGACGAGATCGGGCGGTTTTAAGGTGGTATGGTTGTAAGCAAAGGTCATGAAGACAGCAATGCTTCTTATACGTCAGTTATTGAAACCACGCCAGATAGATAGATAGATAGATAGATAGATAGATAGATAGATAGATAGATAGATAGATAGATAGATAGATAGATAGATAGATAGATAGATAGATAGATAGATAGATAAATTATTTGGTGAGTTGCAAAATATTTTATGTGATATTTGACATAGATTTCACCAGTTTTCCTCAACTCTGAAAAAGCTTACAGCACCTGGTATTCCTAAGCAGTCTCCCATCCCAGTACTAACCAGGCCCTACCCTTCTTAGCTTCCGAGATCAGACGAGATCGGGCGGTTTTAAGGTGGTATGGCTGTAAGCAAAGGTCACGAAGACGGCAATGCTTCTTATACGTCAGTTATTGAATCCACGCCAGATAGATAGATAGATAGATAGATAGATAGATAGATAGATAGATAGATAGATAGATAGATAGATAGATAGATATAGATAGATAGATAGATAGATAGATAGATAGATAGATAGATAGATAGATAGATAAATTATTAGGTGAGTTGCAAAATATTTTCTGTGATATTTGACATAGATTTCACCAGTTTTCCTCAACTCTGAAAAAGCTTACAGCACCTGGTATTCCTAAGCAGTCTCCCATCCCAGTACTAACCAGGCCCTACCCTTCTTAGCTTCCGAGATCAGACGAGATCGGGCGGTTTTAAGGTGGTATGGCTGTAAGCAAAGGTCATGAAGACGGCAATGCTTCTTATACGTCAGTTATTGAATCCACGCCAGATAGATAGATAGATAGATAGATAGATAGATAGATAGATAGATAGATAGATAGATAGATAGATAGATAGATAGATAGATAGATAGATAGATAGATAGATAGATAGATAGATAGATCGATCGATCGATCGATCGATCGATCGATCGATCGATAGATAAATTATTAGGTGAGTTGCAAAATATTTTCTGTGATATTTGACATAGATTTCACCAGTTTTCCTCAACTCTGAAAAAGCTTACAGCACCTGGTATTCCTAAGCAGTCTCCCATCCCAGTACTAACCAGGCCCTACCCTTCTTAGCTTCCGAGATCAGGCGGTTTTAAGGTGGTATGGCTGTAAGCAAAGGCCACGAAGACGGCAATGCTTCTTATACGTCAGTTATTGAATCCAAGCCAGATAGATAGATAGATAGATAGATAGATAGATAGATAGATAGATAGATAGATAGATAGATAGATAGATAGATAGATAGATAGATAGATAGATAGATAGATAGATAGATAGATAGATAGATAAATTATTAGGTCAATTGCAAAATATTTTCTGTGATATTTGACATAGATTTCACCAGTTTTCCTCAACTCTGAAAAAGCTTACAGCACCTGGTATTCCTAAGCAGTCTCCCATCCCAGTACTAACCATGCCCTACCCTTCTTAGCTTCCGAGATCAGACGAGATCGGGCTGTTTTAAGGTGGTATGGCTGTAAGCATAGGGCACGAAGACAGCAATGCTTCTTATACGTCAGTTATTGAAACCACGCCAGATAGATAGATAGATAGATAGATAGATAGATAGATAGATAGATAGATAGATAGATAGATAGATAGATAGATAGATAGATAGATAGATAGATAGATAGATAGATAGATAGAAAAATTATTAGGTGAGTTGCAAAGTATTTTCTGTGATATTTGACATAGATTTCACCAGTTTTCCTCAACTCTGAAAAAGCTTACAGCACCTGGTATTCCTAAGCAGTCTCCCATCCCAGTACTAACCAGGCCCTACCCTTCTTAGCTTCCGAGATCAGACGAGATCGGGCGGTTTTAAGGTGGTATGGCTGTAAGCAAAGGTCACGAAGACGGCAATGCTTCTTATACGTCAGTTATTGAAACCACGCCAGATAGATAGATAGATAGATAGATAGATAGATAGATAGATAGATAGATAGATAGATAGATAGATAGATAAATTATTAGGTGAGTTGCAAAATATTTTCTGTGATATTTGACATAGATTTCACCAGTTTTCCTCAACTCTGAAAAAGCTTACAGCACCTGGTATTCCTAAGCAGTCTCCCATCCCAGTACTAACCAGGCCCTACCCTTCTTAGCTTCCGAGATCAGACGAGATCGGGCGGTTTTAAGGTGGTATGGCTGTAAGCAAAGGTCACGAAGACGGCAATGCTTCTTATACGTCAGTTATTGAAACCAAGCCAGATAGATAGATAGATAGATAGATAGATAGATAGATAGATAGATAGATAGATAGATAGATAGATAGATAGATAGATAGATAGATAGATAGATAGATAGATAGATAGATAGATAGATAGATAGATAGATAAATTATTAGGTGAGTTGCAAAGTATTTTCTGTGATATTTGACATCGATTTCACCAGTTTTCCTCAACTCTGAAAAAGCTTACAGCACCTGGTATTCCTAAGCAGTCTCCCATCCCAGTACTAACCAGGCCCTACCCTTCTTAGCTTCCGAGATCAGACGAGATTGGGCGGTTTTAAGGTGGTATGGCTGTAAGCAAAGGTCACGAAGACGGCAATGCTTCTTATACGTCAGTTATTGAAACCACGCCAGATAGATAGATAGATAGATAGATAGATAGATAGATAGATAGATAGATAGATAGATAGATAGATAGATAGATAGATAGATAGATAGATAGATAGATAGATAAATTATTAGGTGAGTTGCAAAATATTTTCTGTGATATTTGACATAGATTTCACCAGTTTTCCTCAACTCTGAAAAAGCTTACAGCACCTGGTATTCCTAAGCAGTCTCCCATCCCAGTACTAACCAGGCCCTACCCTTCTTAGCTTCCGAGATCAGACGAGATCGGGCGGTTTTAAGGTGGTATGGCTGTAAGCAAAGGTCACGAAGACGGCAATGCTTCTTATACGTCAGTTATTGAATCCACGCCAGATAGATAGATAGATAGATAGATAGATAGATAGATAGATAGATAGATAGATAGATAGATAGATAGATAGATAGATAGATAGATAGATAGATAGATAGATAGATAGATAGATAGATAGATAGATAGATAGATAGATAGATAGATAGATAGATAGATAGATAGATCGATCGATCGATAGATAAATTATTAGGTGAGTTGCAAAATATTTTCTGTGATATTTGACATAGATTTCACCAGTTTTCCTCAACTCTGAAAAAGCTTACAGCACCTGGTATTCCTAAGCAGTCTCCCATCCCAGTACTAACCAGGCCCTACCCTTCTTAGCTTTCGAGATCAGGCGGTTTTAAGGTGGTATGGCTGTAAGCAAAGGCCACGAAGACGGCAATGCTTCTTATACGTCAGTTATTGAATCCAAGCCAGATAGATAGATAGATAGATAGATAGATAGATAGATAGATAGATAGATAGATAGATAGATAGATAGATAGATAGATAGATAGATAGATCGATCGATCGATCGATCGATCGATCGATCGATCGATCGATAGATAGATAAATTATTAGGTGAGTTGCAAAATATTTTCTGTGATATTTGACATAGATTTCACCAGTTTTCCTCAACTCTGAAAAAGCTTACAGCACCTGGTATTCCTAAGCAGTCTCCCATCCCAGTACTAACCAGGCCCTACCCTTCTTAGCTTCCGAGATCAGGCGGTTTTAAGGTGGTATGGCTGTAAGCAAAGGCCACGAAGACGGCAATGCTTCTTATACGTCAGTTATTGAATCCAAGCCAGATAGATAGATAGATAGATAGATAGATAGATAGATAGATAGATAGATAGATAGATAGATAGATAGATAGATAGATAGATAGATAGATAGATAGATAGATTATTAGGTACGTTGCAAAATATTTTCTGTGATATTTGACATAGATTTCACCAGTTTTCCTCAACTCTGAAAAAGCTTACAGCACCTGGTATTCCTAAGCAGTCTCCCATCCCAGTACTAACCAGGCCCTACCCTTCTTAGCTTCCGAGATCAGACGAGATCGGGCTGTTTTAAGGTGGTATGGCTGTAAGCATAGGGCACGAAGACAGCAATGCTTCTTATACGTCAGTTATTGAAACCACGCCAGATAGATAGATAGATAGATAGATAGATAGATAGATAGATAGATAGATAGATAGATAGATAGATAGATAGATAGATAGATAGATAGATAGATAGATAGATAGATAGATAGATAAATTATTAGGTGAGTTGCAAAGTATTTTCTGTGATATTTGACATCGATTTCACCAGTTTTCCTCAACTCTGAAAAAGCTTACAGCACCTGGTATTCCTAAGCAGTCTCCCATCCCAGTACTAACCAGGCCCTACCCTTCTTAGCTTCCGAGATCAGACGAGATCGGGCGGTTTTAAGGTGGTATGGCTGTAAGCAAAGGTCACGAAGACGGCAATGCTTCTTATACGTCAGTTATTGAAACCACGCCAGATAGATAGATAGATAGATAGATAGATAGATAGATAGATAGATAGATAGATAGATAGATAGATAGATAGATAGATAGATAGATAGATAGATAGATAGATAGATAGATAGATAGATAGATAGATAGATAAATTATTAGGTGAGTTGCAAAATATTTTCTGTGATATTTGACATAGATTTCACCAGTTTTCCTCAACTCTGAAAAAGCTTACAGCACCTGGTATTCCTAAGCAGTCTCCCATCCCAGTACTAACCAGGCCATACCCTTCTTAGCTTCCGAGATCAGACGAGATCGGGCGGTTTTAAGGTGGTATGGCTGTAAGCAAAGGTCGCGAAGACAGCAATGCTTCTTATACGTCAGTTATTGAAACCACGCCAGATAGATAGATAGATAGATAGATAGATAGATAGATAGATAGATAGATAGATAGATAGATAGATAGATAGATAGATAGATAGATAGATAGATAGATAGATAGATAGATAGATAGATAGATAGATAGATTATTTGGTGAGTTGCAAAATATTTTCTGTGATATTTGACATAGATTTCACCAGTTTTCCTCAACTCTGAAAAAGCTTACAGCACCTGGTATTCCTAAGCAGTCTCCCATCCCAGTACTAACCAGGCCCTACCCTTCTTAGCTTCCGAGATCAGACGAGATCGGGCGGTTTTAAGGTGGTATGGCTGTAAGCAAAGGTCACGAAGACGGCAATGCTTCTTATACGTCAGTTATTGAATCCACGCCAGATAGATAGATAGATAGATAGATAGATAGATAGATAGATAGATAGATAGATAGATAGATAGAGATAGATAGATAGATAGATAGATAGATAGATAGATAGATAGATAGATAGATAGATAGATAAATTATTAGGTGAGTTGCAAAATATTTTCTGTGATATTTGACATAGATTTCACCAGTTTTCCTCAACTCTGAAAAAGCTTACAGCACCTGGTATTCCTAAGCAGTCTCCCATCCCAGTACTAACCAGGCCCTACCCTTCTTAGCTTCCGAGATCAGACGAGATCGGGCGGTTTTAAGGTGGTATGGCTGTAAGCAAAGGTCATGAAGACGGCAATGCTTCTTATACGTCAGTTATTGAATCCACGCCAGATAGATAGATAGATAGATAGATAGATAGATAGATAGATAGATAGATAGATAGATAGATAGATAGATAGATAGATAGATAGATAGATAGATAGATCGATCGATCGATCGATCGATCGATCGATCGATCGATCGATCGATCGATAGATAAATTATTAGGTGAGTTGCAAAATATTTTCTGTGATATTTGACATAGATTTCACCAGTTTTCCTCAACTCTGAAAAAGCTTACAGCACCTGGTATTCCTAAGCAGTCTCCCATCCCAGTACTAACCAGGCCCTACCCTTCTTAGCTTCCGAGATCAGGCGGTTTTAAGGTGGTATGGCTGTAAGCAAAGGCCACGAAGACGGCAATGCTTCTTATACGTCAGTTATTGAATCCAAGCCAGATAGATAGATAGATAGATAGATAGATAGATAGATAGATAGATAGATAGATAGATAGATAGATAGATAGATAGATAGATAGATAGATAGATAGATAGATAAATTATTAGGTCAATTGCAAAATATTTTCTGTGATATTTGACATAGATTTCACCAGTTTTCCTCAACTCTGAAAAAGCTTACAGCACCTGGTATTCCTAAGCAGTCTCCCATCCCAGTACTAACCATGCCCTACCCTTCTTAGCTTCCGAGATCAGACGAGATCGGGCTGTTTTAAGGTGGTATGGCTGTAAGCATAGGGCACGAAGACAGCAATGCTTCTTATACGTCAGTTATTGAAACCACGCCAGATAGATAGATAGATAGATAGATAGATAGATAGATAGATAGATAGATAGATAGATAGATAGATAGATAGATAGATAGATAGATAGATAGATAGATAGATAGATAGATAGATAGAAAAATTATTAGGTGAGTTGCAAAGTATTTTCTGTGATATTTGACATAGATTTCACCAGTTTTCCTCAACTCTGAAAAAGCTTACAGCACCTGGTATTCCTAAGCAGTCTCCCATCCCAGTACTAACCAGGCCCTACCCTTCTTAGCTTCCGAGATCAGACGAGATCGGGCGGTTTTAAGGTGGTATGGCTGTAAGCAAAGGTCACGAAGACGGCAATGCTTCTTATACGTCAGTTATTGAAACCACGCCAGATAGATAGATAGATAGATAGATAGATAGATAGATAGATAGATAGATAGATAGATAGATAGATAGATAGATAGATAGATAAATTATTAGGTGAGTTGCAAAATATTTTCTGTGATATTTGACATAGATTTCACCAGTTTTCCTCAACTCTGAAAAAGCTTACAGCACCTGGTATTCCTAAGCAGTCTCCCATCCCAGTACTAACCAGGCCCTACCCTTCTTAGCTTCCGAGATCAGACGAGATCGGGCGGTTTTAAGGTGGTATGGCTGTAAGCAAAGGTCACGAAGACGGCAATGCTTCTTATACGTCAGTTATTGAAACCACGCCAGATAGATAGATAGATAGATAGATAGATAGATAGATAGATAGATAGATAGATAGATAGATAGATAGATAGATAGATAGATAGATAGATAGATAGATAGATAGATAGATAGATAGATAGATAAATTATTAGGTGAGTTGCAAAGTATTTTCTGTGATATTTGACATCGATTTCACCAGTTTTCCTCAACTCTGAAAAAGCTTACAGCACCTGGTATTCCTAAGCAGTCTCCCATCCCAGTACTAACCAGGCCCTACCCTTCTTAGCTTCCGAGATCAGACGAGATTGGGCGGTTTTAAGGTGGTATGGCTGTAAGCAAAGGTCACGAAGACGGCAATGCTTCTTATACGTCAGTTATTGAAACCACGCCAGATAGATAGATAGATAGATAGATAGATAGATAGATAGATAGATAGATAGATAGATAGATAGATAGATAGATAGATAGATAGATAGATAGATAGATAGATAGATAAATTATTAGGTGAGTTGCAAAATATTTTCTGTGATATTTGACATAGATTTCACCAGTTTTCCTCAACTCTGAAAAAGCTTACAGCACCTGGTATTCCTAAGCAGTCTCCCATCCCAGTACTAACCAGGCCCTACCCTTCTTAGCTTCCGAGATCAGACGAGATCGGGCGGTTTTAAGGTGGTATGGCTGTAAGCAAAGGTCACGAAGACGGCAATGCTTCTTATACGTCAGTTATTGAATCCACGCCAGATAGATAGATAGATAGATAGATAGATAGATAGATAGATAGATAGATAGATAGATAGATAGATAGATAGATAGATAGATAGATAGATAGATAGATAGATAGATAGATAGATAGATAGATAGATAGATAGATAGATAGATAGATAGATAGATAGATAGATAGATAGATCGATCGATCGATAGATAAATTATTAGGTGAGTTGCAAAATATTTTCTGTGATATTTGACATAGATTTCACCAGTTTTCCTCAACTCTGAAAAAGCTTACAGCACCTGGTATTCCTAAGCAGTCTCCCATCCCAGTACTAACCAGGCCCTACCCTTCTTAGCTTTCGAGATCAGGCGGTTTTAAGGTGGTATGGCTGTAAGCAAAGGCCACGAAGACGGCAATGCTTCTTATACGTCAGTTATTGAATCCAAGCCAGATAGATAGATAGATAGATAGATAGATAGATAGATAGATAGATAGATAGATAGATAGATAGATAGATAGATAGATAGATAGATAGATAGATAGATAGATAGATAGATAGATAGATAGATAGATCGATCGATCGATCGATCGATCGATCGATCGATCGATCGATAGATAGATAAATTATTAGGTGAGTTGCAAAATATTTTCTGTGATATTTGACATAGATTTCACCAGTTTTCCTCAACTCTGAAAAAGCTTACAGCACCTGGTATTCCTAAGCAGTCTCCCATCCCAGTACTAACCAGGCCCTACCCTTCTTAGCTTCCGAGATCAGGCGGTTTTAAGGTGGTATGGCTGTAAGCAAAGGCCACGAAGACGGCAATGCTTCTTATACGTCAGTTATTGAATCCAAGCCAGATAGATAGATAGATAGATAGATAGATAGATAGATAGATAGATAGATAGATAGATAGATAGATAGATAGATAGATAGATAGATAGATAGATAGATTATTAGGTACGTTGCAAAATATTTTCTGTGATATTTGACATAGATTTCACCAGTTTTCCTCAACTCTGAAAAAGCTTACAGCACCTGGTATTCCTAAGCAGTCTCCCATCCCAGTACTAACCAGGCCCTACCCTTCTTAGCTTCCGAGATCAGACGAGATCGGGCTGTTTTAAGGTGGTATGGCTGTAAGCATAGGGCACGAAGACAGCAATGCTTCTTATACGTCAGTTATTGAAACCACGCCAGATAGATAGATAGATAGATAGATAGATAGATAGATAGATAGATAGATAGATAGATAGATAGATAGATAGATAGATAGATAGATAGATAGATAGATAGATAGATAGATAGATAGATAAATTATTAGGTGAGTTGCAAAGTATTTTCTGTGATATTTGACATCGATTTCACCAGTTTTCCTCAACTCTGAAAAAGCTTACAGCACCTGGTATTCCTAAGCAGTCTCCCATCCCAGTACTAACCAGGCCCTACCCTTCTTAGCTTCCGAGATCAGACGAGATCGGGCGGTTTTAAGGTGGTATGGCTGTAAGCAAAGGTCACGAAGACGGCAATGCTTCTTATACGTCAGTTATTGAAACCACGCCAGATAGATAGATAGATAGATAGATAGATAGATAGATAGATAGATAGATAGATAGATAGATAGATAGATAGATAGATAGATAGATAGATAGATAGATAGATAGATAGATAGATAGATAGATAGATAGATAGATAGATAGATAGATAGATAAATTATTAGGTGAGTTGCAAAATATTTTCTGTGATATTTGACATAGATTTCACCAGTTTTCCTCAACTCTGAAAAAGCTTACAGCACCTGGTATTCCTAAGCAGTCTCCCATCCCAGTACTAACCAGGCCCTACCCTTCTTAGCTTCCGAGATCAGACGAGATCGGGCGGTTTTAAGGTGGTATGGTTGTAAGCAAAGGTCACGAAGACAGCAATGCTTCTTATACGTCAGTTATTGAAACCACGCCAGATAGATAGATAGATAGATAGATAGATAGATAGATAGATAGATAGATAGATAGATAGATAGATAGATAGATAGATAGATAGATAGATAGATAGATAGATAGATAGATAGATAGATAAATTATTAGGTGAGTTGCAAAGTATTTTCTGTGATATTTGACATCGATTTCACCAGTTTTCCTCAACTCTGAAAAAGCTTACAGCACCTGGTATTCCTAAGCAGTCTCCCATCCCAGTACTAACCAGGCCCTACCCTTCTTAGCTTCCGAGATCAGACGAGATTGGGCGGTTTTAAGGTGGTATGGCTGTAAGCAAAGGTCACGAAGACGGCAATGCTTCTTATACGTCAGTTATTGAAACCACGCCAGATAGATAGATAGATAGATAGATAGATAGATAGATAGATAGATAGATAGATAGATAGATAGATAGATAGATAGATAGATAGATAGATAGATAGATAGATAAATTATTAGGTGAGTTGCAAAATATTTTCTGTGATATTTGACATAGATTTCACCAGTTTTCCTCAACTCTGAAAAAGCTTACAGCACCTGGTATTCCTAAGCAGTCTCCCATCCCAGTACTAACCAGGCCCTACCCTTCTTAGCTTCCGAGATCAGACGAGATCGGGCGGTTTTAAGGTGGTATGGCTGTAAGCAAAGGTCACGAAGACGGCAATGCTTCTTATACGTCAGTTATTGAATCCACGCCAGATAGATAGATAGATAGATAGATAGATAGATAGATAGATAGATAGATAGATAGATAGATAGATAGATAGAT
Organism: Lipophrys pholis; assembly: GCF_963383615.2. Taxonomy (NCBI): domain Eukaryota; kingdom Metazoa; phylum Chordata; class Actinopteri; order Blenniiformes; family Blenniidae; genus Lipophrys; species Lipophrys pholis. Next base: position 21,906,938 of record NC_137635.1, on the reverse strand, counting down.
AGATAGATAGATAGATAGATAGATAGATAGATAGATAGATAGATAGATAGATCGATCGATCGATCGATCGATCGATCGATCGATCGATAGATAGATAAATTATTAGGTGAGTTGCAAAATATTTTCTGTGATATTTGACATAGATTTCACCAGTTTTCCTCAACTCTGAAAAAGCTTACAGCACCTGGTATTCCTAAGCAGTCTCCCATCCCAGTACTAACCAGGCCCTACCCTTCTTAGCTTCCGAGATCAGGCGGTTTTAAGGTGGTATGGCTGTAAGCAAAGGCCACGAAGACGGCAATGCTTCTTATACGTCAGTTATTGAATCCAAGCCAGATAGATAGATAGATAGATAGATAGATAGATAGATAGATAGATAGATAGATAGATAGATAGATAGATAGATAGATAGATAGATAGATAGATAGATAGATAGATTATTAGGTACGTTGCAAAATATTTTCTGTGATATTTGACATAGATTTCACCAGTTTTCCTCAACTCTGAAAAAGCTTACAGCACCTGGTATTCCTAAGCAGTCTCCCATCCCAGTACTAACCAGGCCCTACCCTTCTTAGCTTCCGAGATCAGACGAGATCGGGCTGTTTTAAGGTGGTATGGCTGTAAGCATAGGGCACGAAGACAGCAATGCTTCTTATACGTCAGTTATTGAAACCACGCCAGATAGATAGATAGATAGATAGATAGATAGATAGATAGATAGATAGATAGATAGATAGATAGATAGATAGATAGATAGATAGATAGATAGATAGATAGATAGATAGATAGATAAATTATTAGGTGAGTTGCAAAGTATTTTCTGTGATATTTGACATCGATTTCACCAGTTTTCCTCAACTCTGAAAAAGCTTACAGCACCTGGTATTCCTAAGCAGTCTCCCATCCCAGTACTAACCAGGCCCTACCCTTCTTAGCTTCCGAGATCAGACGAGATCGGGCGGTTTTAAGGTGGTATGGCTGTAAGCAAAGGTCACGAAGACGGCAATGCTTCTTATACGTCAGTTATTGAAACCACGCCAGATAGATAGATAGATAGATAGATAGATAGATAGATAGATAGATAGATAGATAGATAGATAGATAGATAGATAGATAGATAGATAGATAGATAGATAGATAGATAGATAGATAGATAGATAGATAGATAGATAGATAGATAGATAAATTATTAGGTGAGTTGCAAAATATTTTCTGTGATATTTGACATAGATTTCACCAGTTTTCCTCAACTCTGAAAAAGCTTACAGCACCTGGTATTCCTAAGCAGTCTCCCATCCCAGTACTAACCAGGCCCTACCCTTCTTAGCTTCCGAGATCAGACGAGATCGGGCGGTTTTAAGGTGGTATGGTTGTAAGCAAAGGTCACGAAGACAGCAATGCTTCTTATACGTCAGTTATTGAAACCACGCCAGATAGATAGATAGATAGATAGATAGATAGATAGATAGATAGATAGATAGATAGATAGATAGATAGATAGATAGATAGATAGATAGATAGATAGATAGATAGATAGATAGATAGATAAATTATTAGGTGAGTTGCAAAGTATTTTCTGTGATATTTGACATCGATTTCACCAGTTTTCCTCAACTCTGAAAAAGCTTACAGCACCTGGTATTCCTAAGCAGTCTCCCATCCCAGTACTAACCAGGCCCTACCCTTCTTAGCTTCCGAGATCAGACGAGATTGGGCGGTTTTAAGGTGGTATGGCTGTAAGCAAAGGTCACGAAGACGGCAATGCTTCTTATACGTCAGTTATTGAAACCACGCCAGATAGATAGATAGATAGATAGATAGATAGATAGATAGATAGATAGATAGATAGATAGATAGATAGATAGATAGATAGATAGATAGATAGATAGATAGATAAATTATTAGGTGAGTTGCAAAATATTTTCTGTGATATTTGACATAGATTTCACCAGTTTTCCTCAACTCTGAAAAAGCTTACAGCACCTGGTATTCCTAAGCAGTCTCCCATCCCAGTACTAACCAGGCCCTACCCTTCTTAGCTTCCGAGATCAGACGAGATCGGGCGGTTTTAAGGTGGTATGGCTGTAAGCAAAGGTCACGAAGACGGCAATGCTTCTTATACGTCAGTTATTGAATCCACGCCAGATAGATAGATAGATAGATAGATAGATAGATAGATAGATAGATAGATAGATAGATAGATAGATAGATAGATAGATAGATAGATAGATAGATAGATAGATAGATAGATAGATAGATAGATAGATAGATAGATAGATAGATAGATAGATAGATAGATAGATCGATCGATCGATAGATAAATTATTAGGTGAGTTGCAAAATATTTTCTGTGATATTTGACATAGATTTCACCAGTTTTCCTCAACTCTGAAAAAGCTTACAGCACCTGGTATTCCTAAGCAGTCTCCCATCCCAGTACTAACCAGGCCCTACCCTTCTTAGCTTTCGAGATCAGGCGGTTTTAAGGTGGTATGGCTGTAAGCAAAGGCCACGAAGACGGCAATGCTTCTTATACGTCAGTTATTGAATCCAAGCCAGATAGATAGATAGATAGATAGATAGATAGATAGATAGATAGATAGATAGATAGATAGATAGATAGATAGATAGATAGATAGATAGATAGATAGATAGATAGATAGATAGATAGATAGATAGATCGATCGATCGATCGATCGATCGATCGATCGATCGATAGATAGATAAATTATTAGGTGAGTTGCAAAATATTTTCTGTGATATTTGACATAGATTTCACCAGTTTTCCTCAACTCTGAAAAAGCTTACAGCACCTGGTATTCCTAAGCAGTCTCCCATCCCAGTACTAACCAGGCCCTACCCTTCTTAGCTTCCGAGATCAGGCGGTTTTAAGGTGGTATGGCTGTAAGCAAAGGCCACGAAGACGGCAATGCTTCTTATACGTCAGTTATTGAATCCAAGCCAGATAGATAGATAGATAGATAGATAGATAGATAGATAGATAGATAGATAGATAGATAGATAGATAGATAGATAGATAGATAGATAGATAGATAGATAGATAGATAGATAGATAGATAGATTATTAGGTACGTTGCAAAATATTTTCTGTGATATTTGACATAGATTTCACCAGTTTTCCTCAACTCTGAAAAAGCTTACAGCACCTGGTATTCCTAAGCAGTCTCCCATCCCAGTACTAACCAGGCCCTACCCTTCTTAGCTTCCGAGATCAGACGAGATCGGGCTGTTTTAAGGTGGTATGGCTGTAAGCATAGGGCACGAAGACAGCAATGCTTCTTATACGTCAGTTATTGAAACCACGCCAGATAGATAGATAGATAGATAGATAGATAGATAGATAGATAGATAGATAGATAGATAGATAGATAGATAGATAGATAGATAGATAGATAGATAGATAGATAGATAAATTATTAGGTGAGTTGCAAAGTATTTTCTGTGATATTTGACATCGATTTCACCAGTTTTCCTCAACTCTGAAAAAGCTTACAGCACCTGGTATTCCTAAGCAGTCTCCCATCCCAGTACTAACCAGGCCCTACCCTTCTTAGCTTCCGAGATCAGACGAGATCGGGCGGTTTTAAGGTGGTATGGCTGTAAGCAAAGGTCACGAAGACGGCAATGCTTCTTATACGTCAGTTATTGAAACCACGCCAGATAGATAGATAGATAGATAGATAGATAGATAGATAGATAGATAGATAGATAGATAGATAGATAGATAGATAGATAGATAGATAGATAGATAGATAGATAGATAGATAGATAGATAGATAGATAGATAGATAGATAGATAAATTATTAGGTGAGTTGCAAAATATTTTCTGTGATATTTGACATAGATTTCACCAGTTTTCCTCAACTCTGAAAAAGCTTACAGCACCTGGTATTCCTAAGCAGTCTCCCATCCCAGTACTAACCAGGCCATACCCTTCTTAGCTTCCGAGATCAGACGAGATCGGGCGGTTTTAAGGTGGTATGGCTGTAAGCAAAGGTCGCGAAGACAGCAATGCTTCTTATACGTCAGTTATTGAAACCACGCCAGATAGATAGATAGATAGATAGATAGATAGATAGATAGATAGATAGATAGATAGATAGATAGATAGATAGATAGATAGATAGATAGATAGATAGATAGATAGATAGATAGATAGATAGATAGATAGATAGATAGATTATTTGGTGAGTTGCAAAATATTTTCTGTGATATTTGACATAGATTTCACCAGTTTTCCTCAACTCTGAAAAAGCTTACAGCACCTGGTATTCCTAAGCAGTCTCCCATCCCAGTACTAACCAGGCCCTACCCTTCTTAGCTTCCGAGATCAGGCGGTTTTAAGGTGGTATGGCTGTAAGCAAAGGCCACGAAGACGGCAATGCTTCTTATACGTCAGTTATTGAATCCAAGCCAGATAGATAGATAGATAGATAGATAGATAGATAGATAGATAGATAGATAGATAGATAGATAGATAGATAGATAGATAGATAGATAGATAGATAGATAGATAGATAGATAGATAGATAGATAGATAAATTATTAGGTACGTTGCAAAATATTTTCTGTGATATTTGACATAGATTTCACCAGTTTTCCTCAACTCTGAAAAAGCTTACAGCACCTGGTATTCCTAAGCAGTCTCCCATCCCAGTACTAACCAGGCCCTACCCTTCTTAGCTTCCGAGATCAGACGAGATCGGGCGGTTTTAAGGTGGTATGGCTGTAATCAAAGGTCACGAAGACAGCAATGCTTCTTTTCGTCAGTTATTGAAACCACGCCAGATAGATAGATAGATAGATAGATAGATAGATAGATAGATAGAAAGATAGATAGAGAGATAGATAGATAGATAAATTATTAGGTACGTTGCAAAATATTTTCTGTGATATTTGACATAGATTTCACCAGTTTTCCTCAACTCTGAAAAAGCTTACAGCACCTGGTATTCCTAAGCAGTCTCCCATCCCAGTACTAACCAGGCCCTACCCTTCTTAGCATCCGAGATCAGACGAGATCGGGCGGTTTTAAGGTGGTATGGTTGTAAGCAAAGGTCATGAAGACAGCAATGCTTCTTATACGTCAGTTATTGAAACCACGCCAGATAGATAGATAGATAGATAGATAGATAGATAGATAGATAGATAGATAGATAGATAGATAGATAGATAGATAGATAGATAGATAGATAGATAGATAGATAAATTATTTGGTGAGTTGCAAAATATTTTCTGTGATATTTGACATAGATTTCACCAGTTTTCCTCAACTCTGAAAAAGCTTACAGCACCTGGTATTCCTAAGCAGTCTCCCATCCCAGTACTAACCAGGCCCTACCCTTCTTAGCTTCCGAGATCAGACGAGATCGGGCGGTTTTAAGGTGGTATGGCTGTAATCAAAGGTCACGAAGACAGCAATGCTTCTTTTCGTCAGTTATTGAAACCACGCCAGATAGATAGATAGATAGATAGATAGATAGATAGATAGATAGATAGATAGATAGATAGATAGATAGATAGATAGATAGATAGATAGATAGATAAATTATTTGGTGAGTTGCAAAATATTTTATGTGATATTTGACATAGATTTCACCAGTTTTCCTCAACTCTGAAAAAGCTTACAGCACCTGGTATTCCTAAGCAGTCTCCCATCCCAGTACTAACCAGGCCCTACCCTTCTTAGCTTCCGAGATCAGACGAGATCGGGCGGTTTTAAGGTGGTATGGCTGTAAGCAAAGGTCACGAAGACGGCAATGCTTCTTATACGTCAGTTATTGAATCCACGCCAGATAGATAGATAGATAGATAGATAGATAGATAGATAGATAGATAGATAGATAGATAGATAGATAGATAGATAGATAGATAGATAGATAGATAGATATAGATAGATAGATAGATAGATAGATAGATAGATAGATAGATAGATAAATTATTAGGTGAGTTGCAAAATATTTTCTGTGATATTTGACATAGATTTCACCAGTTTTCCTCAACTCTGAAAAAGCTTACAGCACCTGGTATTCCTAAGCAGTCTCCCATCCCAGTACTAACCAGGCCCTACCCTTCTTAGCTTCCGAGATCAGACGAGATCGGGCGGTTTTAAGGTGGTATGGCTGTAAGCAAAGGTCACGAAGACAGCAATGCTTCTTATACGTCAGTTATTGAAACCACGCCAGATAGATAGATAGATAGATAGATAGATAGATAGATAGATAGATAGATAGATAGATAGATAGATAGATAGATAGATAGATAGATAGATAGATAGATAGATAGATAGATAGATAGATAGATTGATAAATTATTTGGTGAGCTGCAAAATATTTTCTGTGATATTTGACATAGATTTCACCAGTTTTCCTCAACTCTGAAAAAGCTTACAGCACCTGGTATTCCTAAGCAGTCTCCCATCCCAGTACTAACCAGGCCCTACCCTTCTTAGCTTCCGAGATCAGACGGTTTTAAGGTGGTATGGCTGTAAGCAAAGGTCACGAAGACAGCAATGCTTCTTATACGTCAGTTATTGAAACCACGCCAGATAGATAGATAGATAGATAGATAGATAGATAGATAGATAGATAGATAGATAGATAGATAGATAGATTGATAAATTATTTGGTGAGCTGCAAAATATTTTCTGTGATATTTGACATAGATTTCACCAGTTTTCCTCAACTCTGAAAAAGCTTACAGCACCTGGTATTCCTAAGCAGTCTCCCATCCCAGTACTAACCAGGCCCTACCCTTCTTAGCTTCCGAGATCAGACGGTTTTAAGGTGGTATGGCTGTAAGCAAAGGTCACGAAGACAGCAATGCTTCTTATACGTCAGTTATTGAAACCACGCCAGATAGATAGATAGATAGATAGATAGATAGATAGATAGATAGATAGATAGATAGATAGATAGATAGATAGATAGATAAATTATTAGGTACGTTGCAAAATATTTTCTGTGATATTTGACATAGATTTCACCAGTTTTCCTCAACTCTGAAAAAGCTTACAGCACCTGGTATTCCTAAGCAGTCTCCCATCCCAGTACTAACCATGCCCTACCCTTCTTAGCTTCCGAGATCAGACGAGATCGGGCTGTTTTAAGGTGGTATGGCTGTAAGCATAGGGCACGAAGACAGCAATGCTTCTTATACGTCAGTTATTGAAACCACGCCAGATAGATAGATAGATAGATAGATAGATAGATAGATAGATAGATAGATAGATAGATAGATAGATAGATAGATAGATAGATAGATAGATAGATAGATAGATAGAAAAATTATTAGGTGAGTTGCAAAGTATTTTCTGTGATATTTGACATCGATTTCACCAGTTTTCCTCAACTCTGAAAAAGCTTACAGCACCTGGTATTCCTAAGCAGTCTCCCATCCCAGTACTAACCAGGCCCTACCCTTCTTAGCTTCCGAGATCAGACGAGATCGGGCGGTTTTAAGGTGGTATGGCTGTAAGCAAAGGTCACGAAGACGGCAATGCTTCTTATACGTCAGTTATTGAAACCACGCCAGATAGATAGATAGATAGATAGATAGATAGATAGATAGATAGATAGATAGATAGATAGATAGATAGATAAATTATTAGGTGAGTTGCAAAATATTTTCTGTGATATTTGACATAGATTTCACCAGTTTTCCTCAACTCTGAAAAAGCTTACAGCACCTGGTATTCCTAAGCAGTCTCCCATCCCAGTACTAACCAGGCCCTACCCTTCTTAGCTTCCGAGATCAGACGAGATCGGGCGGTTTTAAGGTGGTATGGCTGTAAGCAAAGGTCACGAAGACGGCAATGCTTCTTATACGTCAGTTATTGAAACCACGCCAGATAGATAGATAGATAGATAGATAGATAGATAGATAGATAGATAGATAGATAGATAGATAGATAGATAGATAGATAGATAGATAGATAGATAGATAAATTATTAGGTGAGTTGCAAAGTATTTTCTGTGATATTTGACATCGATTTCACCAGTTTTCCTCAACTCTGAAAAAGCTTACAGCACCTGGTATTCCTAAGCAGTCTCCCATCCCAGTACTAACCAGGCCCTACCCTTCTTAGCTTCCGAGATCAGACGAGATCGGGCGGTTTTAAGGTGGTATGGCTGTAAGCATAGGGCACGAAGACAGCAATGCTTCTTATACGTCAGTTATTGAAACCACGCCAGATAGATAGATAGATAGATAGATAGATAGATAGATAGATAGATAGATAGATAGATAGATAGATAGATAGATAGATAGATAGATAGATAGATAGATAGATAGATAAATTATTAGGTGAGTTGCAAAGTATTTTCTGTGATATTTGACATCGATTTCACCAGTTTTCCTCAACTCTGAAAAAGCTTACAGCACCTGGTATTCCTAAGCAGTCTCCCATCCCAGTACTAACCAGGCCCTACCCTTCTTAGCTTCCGAGATCAGACGAGATCGGGCGGTTTTAAGGTGGTATGGCTGTAAGCAAAGGTCACGAAGACGGCAATGCTTCTTATACGTCAGTTATTGAAACCACGCCAGATAGATAGATAGATAGATAGATAGATAGATAGATAGATAGATAGATAGATAGATAGATAGATAGATAGATAGATAGATAGATAGATAGATAGATAGATAGATAGATAGATAGATAGATAGATAGATAAATTATTAGGTGAGTTGCAAAATATTTTCTGTGATATTTGACATAGATTTCACCAGTTTTCCTCAACTCTGAAAAAGCTTACAGCACCTGGTATTCCTAAGCAGTCTCCCATCCCAGTACTAACCAGGCCATACCCTTCTTAGCTTCCGAGATCAGACGAGATCGGGCGGTTTTAAGGTGGTATGGCTGTAAGCAAAGGTCGCGAAGACAGCAATGCTTCTTATACGTCAGTTATTGAAACCACGCCAGATAGATAGATAGATAGATAGATAGATAGATAGATAGATAGATAGATAGATAGATAGATAGATAGATAGATAGATAGATAGATAGATAGATAGATAGATAGATAGATAGATTATTTGGTGAGTTGCAAAATATTTTCTGTGATATTTGACATAGATTTCACCAGTTTTCCTCAACTCTGAAAAAGCTTACAGCACCTGGTATTCCTAAGCAGTCTCCCATCCCAGTACTAACCAGGCCCTACCCTTCTTAGCTTCCGAGATCAGGCGGTTTTAAGGTGGTATGGCTGTAAGCAAAGGCCACGAAGACGGCAATGCTTCTTATACGTCAGTTATTGAATCCAAGCCAGATAGATAGATAGATAGATAGATAGATAGATAGATAGATAGATAGATAGATAGATAGATAGATAGATAGATAGATAGATAGATAGATAGATAGATAGATAGATAGATAAATTATTAGGTACGTTGCAAAATATTTTCTGTGATATTTGACATAGATTTCACCAGTTTTCCTCAACTCTGAAAAAGCTTACAGCACCTGGTATTCCTAAGCAGTCTCCCATCCCAGTACTAACCAGGCCCTACCCTTCTTAGCTTCCGAGATCAGACGAGATCGGGCGGTTTTAAGGTGGTATGGCTGTAATCAAAGGTCACGAAGACAGCAATGCTTCTTTTCGTCAGTTATTGAAACCACGCCAGATAGATAGATAGATAGATAGATAGATAGATAGATAGAAAGATAGATAGAGAGATAGATAGATAGATAAATTATTAGGTACGTTGCAAAATATTTTCTGTGATATTTGACATAGATTTCACCAGTTTTCCTCAACTCTGAAAAAGCTTACAGCACCTGGTATTCCTAAGCAGTCTCCCATCCCAGTACTAACCAGGCCCTACCCTTCTTAGCATCCGAGATCAGACGAGATCGGGCGGTTTTAAGGTGGTATGGTTGTAAGCAAAGGTCATGAAGACAGCAATGCTTCTTATACGTCAGTTATTGAAACCACGCCAGATAGATAGATAGATAGATAGATAGATAGATAGATAGATAGATAGATAGATAGATAGATAGATAGATAGATAGATAGATAGATAGATAGATAGATAGATAGATAAATTATTTGGTGAGTTGCAAAATATTTTCTGTGATATTTGACATAGATTTCACCAGTTTTCCTCAACTCTGAAAAAGCTTACAGCACCTGGTATTCCTAAGCAGTCTCCCATCCCAGTACTAACCAGGCCCTACCCTTCTTAGCTTCCGAGATCAGACGAGATCGGGCGGTTTTAAGGTGGTATGGCTGTAATCAAAGGTCACGAAGACAGCAATGCTTCTTTTCGTCAGTTATTGAAACCACGCCAGATAGATAGATAGATAGATAGATAAGATAGATAGATAGATAGATAGATAGATAGATAGATAGATAGATAGATAGATAGATAGATAGATAGATAAATTATTTGGTGAGTTGCAAAATATTTTATGTGATATTTGACATAGATTTCACCAGTTTTCCTCAACTCTGAAAAAGCTTACAGCACCTGGTATTCCTAAGCAGTCTCCCATCCCAGTACTAACCAGGCCCTACCCTTCTTAGCTTCCGAGATCAGACGAGATCGGGCGGTTTTAAGGTGGTATGGCTGTAAGCAAAGGTCACGAAGACGGCAATGCTTCTTATACGTCAGTTATTGAATCCACGCCAGATAGATAGATAGATAGATAGATAGATAGATAGATAGATAGATAGATAGATAGATAGATAGATAGATAGATATAGATAGATAGATAGATAGATAGATAGATAGATAGATAGATAGATAGATAGATAGATAGATAGATAAATTATTAGGTGAGTTGCAAAATATTTTCTGTGATATTTGACATAGATTTCACCAGTTTTCCTCAACTCTGAAAAAGCTTACAGCACCTGGTATTCCTAAGCAGTCTCCCATCCCAGTACTAACCAGGCCCTACCCTTCTTAGCTTCCGAGATCAGACGAGATCGGGCGGTTTTAAGGTGGTATGGCTGTAAGCAAAGGTCACGAAGACAGCAATGCTTCTTATACGTCAGTTATTGAAACCACGCCAGATAGATAGATAGATAGATAGATAGATAGATAGATAGATAGATAGATAGATAGATAGATAGATAGATAGATAGATAGATAGATAGATAGATAGATAGATAGATAGATAGATTGATAAATTATTTGGTGAGCTGCAAAATATTTTCTGTGATATTTGACATAGATTTCACCAGTTTTCCTCAACTCTGAAAAAGCTTACAGCACCTGGTATTCCTAAGCAGTCTCCCATCCCAGTACTAACCAGGCCCTACCCTTCTTAGCTTCCGAGATCAGACGGTTTTAAGGTGGTATGGCTGTAAGCAAAGGTCACGAAGACAGCAATGCTTCTTATACGTCAGTTATTGAAACCACGCCAGATAGATAGATAGATAGATAGATAGATAGATAGATAGATAGATAGATAGATAGATAGATAGATAGATAGATTGATAAATTATTTGGTGAGCTGCAAAATATTTTCTGTGATATTTGACATAGATTTCACCAGTTTTCCTCAACTCTGAAAAAGCTTACAGCACCTGGTATTCCTAAGCAGTCTCCCATCCCAGTACTAACCAGGCCCTACCCTTCTTAGCTTCCGAGATCAGACGGTTTTAAGGTGGTATGGCTGTAAGCAAAGGTCACGAAGACAGCAATGCTTCTTATACGTCAGTTATTGAAACCACGCCAGATAGATAGATAGATAGATAGATAGATAGATAGATAGATAGATAGATAGATAGATAGATAGATAGATAGATAAATTATTAGGTACGTTGCAAAATATTTTCTGTGATATTTGACATAGATTTCACCAGTTTTCCTCAACTCTGAAAAAGCTTACAGCACCTGGTATTCCTAAGCAGTCTCCCATCCCAGTACTAACCATGCCCTACCCTTCTTAGCTTCCGAGATCAGACGAGATCGGGCTGTTTTAAGGTGGTATGGCTGTAAGCATAGGGCACGAAGACAGCAATGCTTCTTATACGTCAGTTATTGAAACCACGCCAGATAGATAGATAGATAGATAGATAGATAGATAGATAGATAGATAGATAGATAGATAGATAGATAGATAGATAGATAGATAGATAGATAGATAGAAAAATTATTAGGTGAGTTGCAAAGTATTTTCTGTGATATTTGACATCGATTTCACCAGTTTTCCTCAACTCTGAAAAAGCTTACAGCACCTGGTATTCCTAAGCAGTCTCCCATCCCAGTACTAACCAGGCCCTACCCTTCTTAGCTTCCGAGATCAGACGAGATCGGGCGGTTTTAAGGTGGTATGGCTGTAAGCAAAGGTCACGAAGACGGCAATGCTTCTTATACGTCAGTTATTGAAACCACGCCAGATAGATAGATAGATAGATAGATAGATAGATAGATAGATAGATAGATAGATAGATAGATAGATAGATAGATAGATAGATAGATAGATAGATAAATTATTAGGTGAGTTGCAAAATATTTTCTGTGATATTTGACATAGATTTCACCAGTTTTCCTCAACTCTGAAAAAGCTTACAGCACCTGGTATTCCTAAGCAGTCTCCCATCCCAGTACTAACCAGGCCCTACCCTTCTTAGCTTCCGAGATCAGACGAGATCGGGCGGTTTTAAGGTGGTATGGCTGTAAGCAAAGGTCACGAAGACGGCAATGCTTCTTATACGTCAGTTATTGAAACCACGCCAGATAGATAGATAGATAGATAGATAGATAGATAGATAGATAGATAGATAGATAGATAGATAGATAGATAGATAGATAGATAGATAGATAGATAGATAGATAGATAGATAGATAAATTATTAGGTGAGTTGCAAAGTATTTTCTGTGATATTTGACATCGATTTCACCAGTTTTCCTCAACTCTGAAAAAGCTTACAGCACCTGGTATTCCTAAGCAGTCTCCCATCCCAGTACTAACCAGGCCCTACCCTTCTTAGCTTCCGAGATCAGACGAGATTGGGCGGTTTTAAGGTGGTATGGCTGTAAGCAAAGGTCACGAAGACGGCAATGCTTCTTATACGTCAGTTATTGAAACCACGCCAGATAGATAGATAGATAGATAGATAGATAGATAGATAGATAGATAGATAGATAGATAGATAGATAGATAGATAGATAGATAGATAGATAGATAGATAGATAGATAGATAGATAGATAAATTATTAGGTGAGTTGCAAAATATTTTCTGTGATATTTGACATAGATTTCACCAGTTTTCCTCAACTCTGAAAAAGCTTACAGCACCTGGTATTCCTAAGCAGTCTCCCATCCCAGTACTAACCAGGCCCTACCCTTCTTAGCTTCCGAGATCAGACGAGATCGGGCGGTTTTAAGGTGGTATGGCTGTAAGCAAAGGTCACGAAGACGGCAATGCTTCTTATACGTCAGTTATTGAATCCACGCCAGATAGATAGATAGATAGATAGATAGATAGATAGATAGATAGATAGATAGATAGATAGATAGATAGATAGATAGATAGATAGATAGATAGATAGATAGATAGATAGATAGATAGATAAATTATTAGGTGAGTTGCAAAATATTTTCTGTGATATTTGACATAGATTTCACCAGTTTTCCTCAACTCTGAAAAAGCTTACAGCACCTGGTATTCCTAAGCAGTCTCCCATCCCAGTACTAACCAGGCCATACCCTTCTTAGCTTCCGAGATCAGACGAGATCGGGCGGTTTTAAGGTGGTATGGCTGTAAGCAAAGGTCGCGAAGACAGCAATGCTTCTTATACGTCAGTTATTGAAACCACGCCAGATAGATAGATAGATAGATAGATAGATAGATAGATAGATAGATAGATAGATAGATAGATAGATAGATAAATTATTAGGTGAGTTGCAAAATATTTTCTGTGATATTTGACATAGATTTCACCAGTTTTCCTCAACTCTGAAAAAGCTTACAGCACCTGGTATTCCTAAGCAGTCTCCCATCCCAGTACTAACCAGGCCCTACCCTTCTTAGCTTCCGAGATCAGACGAGATCGGGCGGTTTTAAGGTGGTATGGCTGTAAGCAAAGGTCACGAAGACGGCAATGCTTCTTATACGTCAGTTATTGAATCCACGCCAGATAGATAGATAGATAGATAGATAGATAGATAGATAGATAGATAGATAGATAGATAGATAGATAGATAGATAGATAGATAGATAGATAGATAGATAGATAGATAGATAGATAGATAGATAGATAGATAGATAGATAGATAGATAGATAGATAGATAGATAGATAGATAGATAGATAGATAGATCGATCGATCGATAGATAAATTATTAGGTGAGTTGCAAAATATTTTCTGTGATATTTGACATAGATTTCACCAGTTTTCCTCAACTCTGAAAAAGCTTACAGCACCTGGTATTCCTAAGCAGTCTCCCATCCCAGTACTAACCAGGCCCTACCCTTCTTAGCTTTCGAGATCAGGCGGTTTTAAGGTGGTATGGCTGTAAGCAAAGGCCACGAAGACGGCAATGCTTCTTATACGTCAGTTATTGAATCCAAGCCAGATAGATAGATAGATAGATAGATAGATAGATAGATAGATAGATAGATAGATAGATAGATAGATAGATAGATAGATAGATAGATAGATAGATAGATAGATAGATAGATAGATAGATCGATCGATCGATCGATCGATCGATCGATCGATCGATCGATCGATCGATAGATAGATAAATTATTAGGTGAGTTGCAAAATATTTTCTGTGATATTTGACATAGATTTCACCAGTTTTCCTCAACTCTGAAAAAGCTTACAGCACCTGGTATTCCTAAGCAGTCTCCCATCCCAGTACTAACCAGGCCCTACCCTTCTTAGCTTCCGAGATCAGGCGGTTTTAAGGTGGTATGGCTGTAAGCAAAGGCCACGAAGACAGCAATGCTTCTTATACGTCAGTTATTGAATCCAAGCCAGATAGATAGATAGATAGATAGATAGATAGATAGATAGATAGATAGATAGATAGATAGATAGATAGATAGATAGATAGATAGATAGATAGATAGATAGATAGATAGATAGATAGATAGATAGATCGATCGATCGATCGATCGATAGATAGATCGATCGATCGATCGATCGATCGATCGATAAATTATTAGGTGAGTTGCAAAATATTTTCTGTGATATTTGACATAGATTTCACCAGTTTTCCTCAACTCTGAAAAAGCTTACAGCACCTGGTATTCCTAAGCAGTCTCCCATCCCAGTACTAACCAGGCCCTACCCTTCTTAGCTTCCGAGATCAGGCGGTTTTAAGGTGGTATGGCTGTAAGCAAAGGCCACGAAGACGGCAATGCTTCTTATACGTCAGTTATTGAATCCAAGCCAGATAGATAGATAGATAGATAGATAGATAGATAGATAGATAGATAGATAGATAGATAGATAGATAGATAGATAGATAGATAGATAGATAGATAGATAGATAGATAGATAGATAGATAGATAGATTATTAGGTACGTTGCAAAATATTTTCTGTGATATTTGACATAGATTTCACCAGTTTTCCTCAACTCTGAAAAAGCTTACAGCACCTGGTATTCCTAAGCAGTCTCCCATCCCAGTACTAACCAGGCCCTACCCTTCTTAGCTTCCGAGATCAGACGAGATCGGGCTGTTTTAAGGTGGTATGGCTGTAAGCATAGGGCACGAAGACAGCAATGCTTCTTATACGTCAGTTATTGAAACCACGCCAGATAGATAGATAGATAGATAGATAGATAGATAGATAGATAGATAGATAGATAGATAGATAGATAGATAGATAGATAGATAGATAGATAGATAGATAGATAGATAGATAGATAGATAGATAGATAAATTATTAGGTGAGTTGCAAAGTATTTTCTGTGATATTTGACATCGATTTCACCAGTTTTCCTCAACTCTGAAAAAGCTTACAGCACCTGGTATTCCTAAGCAGTCTCCCATCCCAGTACTAACCAGGCCCTACCCTTCTTAGCTTCCGAGATCAGACGAGATCGGGCGGTTTTAAGGTGGTATGGCTGTAAGCAAAGGTCACGAAGACGGCAATGCTTCTTATACGTCAGTTATTGAAACCACGCCAGATAGATAGATAGATAGATAGATAGATAGATAGATAGATAGATAGATAGATAGATAGATAGATAGATAGATAGATAGATAGATAGATAGATAGATAGATAGATAGATAGATAGATAGATAAATTATTAGGTGAGTTGCAAAATATTTTCTGTGATATTTGACATAGATTTCACCAGTTTTCCTCAACTCTGAAAAAGCTTACAGCACCTGGTATTCCTAAGCAGTCTCCCATCCCAGTACTAACCAGGCCATACCCTTCTTAGCTTCCGAGATCAGACGAGATCGGGCGGTTTTAAGGTGGTATGGCTGTAAGCAAAGGTCGCGAAGACAGCAATGCTTCTTATACGTCAGTTATTGAAACCACGCCAGATAGATAGATAGATAGATAGATAGATAGATAGATAGATAGATAGATAGATAGATAGATAGATAGATAGATAGATAGATAGATAGATAGATAGATAGATAGATAGATAGATTATTTGGTGAGTTGCAAAATATTTTCTGTGATATTTGACATAGATTTCACCAGTTTTCCTCAACTCTGAAAAAGCTTACAGCACCTGGTATTCCTAAGCAGTCTCCCATCCCAGTACTAACCAGGCCCTACCCTTCTTAGCTTCCGAGATCAGGCGGTTTTAAGGTGGTATGGCTGTAAGCAAAGGCCACGAAGACGGCAATGCTTCTTATACGTCAGTTATTGAATCCAAGCCAGATAGATAGATAGATAGATAGATAGATAGATAGATAGATAGATAGATAGATAGATAGATAGATAGATAGATAGATAGATAGATAGATAGATAGATAGATAGATAGATAGATAGATAGATAGATCGATCGATCGATCGATCGATCGATCGATCGATCGATCGATCGATCGATAGATAAATTATTAGGTGAGTTGCAAAATATTTTCTGTGATATTTGACATAGATTTCACCAGTTTTCCTCAACTCTGAAAAAGCTTACAGCACCTGGTATTCCTAAGCAGTCTCCCATCCCAGTACTAACCAGGCCCTACCCTTCTTAGCTTCCGAGATCAGACGAGATCGGGCTGTTTTAAGGTGGTATGGCTGTAAGCATAGGGCACGAAGACAGCAATGCTTCTTATACGTCAGTTATTGAAACCACGCCAGATAGATAGATAGATAGATAGATAGATAGATAGATAGATAGATAGATAGATAGATAGATAGATAGATAGATAGATAGATAGATAGATAGATAGATAGATAGATAGATAGATAGATAAATTATTAGGTGAGTTGCAAAGTATTTTCTGTGATATTTGACATCGATTTCACCAGTTTTCCTCAACTCTGAAAAAGCTTTCAGCACCTGGTATTCCTAAGCAGTCTCCCATCCCAGTACTAACCAGGCCCTACCCTTCTTAGCTTCCGAGATCAGACGAGATCGGGCGGTTTTAAGGTGGTATGGCTGTAAGCAAAGGTCACGAAGACGGCAATGCTTCTTATACGTCAGTTATTGAAACCACGCCAGATAGATAGATAGATAGATAGATAGATAGATAGATAGATAGATAGATAGATAGATAGATAGATAGATAGATAGATAGATAGATAGATAGATAGATAGATAGATAGATAGATAGATAGATAGATAGATAGATAGATAGATAGATAGATAGATAAATTATTAGGTGAGTTGCAAAGTATTTTCTGTGATTTTTGACATGGATTTCACCAGTTTTCCTCAACTCTGAAAAAGCTTACAGCACCTGGTATTCCTAAGCAGTCTCCCATACCAGTACTAACCAGGCCCTACCCTTCTTAGCTTCCGAGATCAGACGAGATCGGGCGGTTTTAAGGTGGTATGGCTGTAAGCAAAGGTCACGAAGACGGCAATGCTTCTTATACGTCAGTTATTGAAACCACGCCAGATAGATAGATAGATAGATAGATAGATAGATAGATAGATAGATAGATAGATAGATAGATAGATAGATAGATAGATAGATAGATAGATAGATAGATAGATAGATAGATAGATAGATAGATAGATAAATTATTAGGTGAGTTGCAAAATATTTTCTGTGATATTTGACATAGATTTCACCAGTTTTCCTCAACTCTGAAAAAGCTTACAGCACCTGGTATTCCTAAGCAGTCTCCCATCCCAGTACTAACCAGGCCCTACCCTTCTTAGCTTCCGAGATCAGACGAGATCGGGCGGTTTTAAGGTGGTATGGCTGTAAGCAAAGGTCACGAAGACGGCAATGCTTCTTATACGTCAGTTATTGAATCCACGCCAGATAGATAGATAGATAGATAGATAGATAGATAGATAGATAGATAGATAGATAGATAGATAGATAGATAGATAGATAGATAGATAGATAGATAGATAGATAGATAGATAGATAGATAGATAGATAGATAGATAGATAGATCGATCGATCGATAGATAAATTATTAGGTGAGTTGCAAAATATTTTCTGTGATATTTGACATAGATTTCACCAGTTTTCCTCAACTCTGAAAAAGCTTACAGCACCTGGTATTCCTAAGCAGTCTCCCATCCCAGTACTAACCAGGCCCTACCCTTCTTAGCTTTCGAGATCAGGCGGTTTTAAGGTGGTATGGCTGTAAGCAAAGGCCACGAAGACGGCAATGCTTCTTATACGTCAGTTATTGAATCCAAGCCAGATAGATAGATAGATAGATAGATAGATAGATAGATAGATAGATAGATAGATAGATAGATAGATAGATAGATAGATAGATAGATAGATAGATAGATAGATAGATAGATAGATCGATCGATCGATCGATCGATCGATCGATCGATCGATAGATAGATAAATTATTAGGTGAGTTGCAAAATATTTTCTGTGATATTTGACATAGATTTCACCAGTTTTCCTCAACTCTGAAAAAGCTTACAGCACCTGGTATTCCTAAGCAGTCTCCCATCCCAGTACTAACCAGGCCCTACCCTTCTTAGCTTCCGAGATCAGGCGGTTTTAAGGTGGTATGGCTGTAAGCAAAGGCCACGAAGACAGCAATGCTTCTTATACGTCAGTTATTGAATCCAAGCCAGATAGATAGATAGATAGATAGATAGATAGATAGATAGATAGATAGATAGATAGATAGATAGATAGATAGATAGATAGATAGATAGATAGATAGATAGATAGATAGATAGATAGATAGATCGATCGATCGATCGATCGATCGATCGATCGATAAATTATTAGGTGAGTTGCAAAATATTTTCTGTGATATTTGACATAGATTTCACCAGTTTTCCTCAACTCTGAAAAAGCTTACAGCACCTGGTATTCCTAAGCAGTCTCCCATCCCAGTACTAACCAGGCCCTACCCTTCTTAGCTTCCGAGATCAGGCGGTTTTAAGGTGGTATGGCTGTAAGCAAAGGCCACGAAGACGGCAATGCTTCTTATACGTCAGTTATTGAATCCAAGCCAGATAGATAGATAGATAGATAGATAGATAGATAGATAGATAGATAGATAGATAGATAGATAGATAGATAGATAGATAGATAGATAGATAGATAGATAGATAGATAGATAGATAGATAGATAGATAGATTATTAGGTACGTTGCAAAATATTTTCTGTGATATTTGACATAGATTTCACCAGTTTTCCTCAACTCTGAAAAAGCTTACAGCACCTGGTATTCCTAAGCAGTCTCCCATCCCAGTACTAACCAGGCCCTACCCTTCTTAGCTTCCGAGATCAGACGAGATCGGGCTGTTTTAAGGTGGTATGGCTGTAAGCATAGGGCACGAAGACAGCAATGCTTCTTATACGTCAGTTATTGAAACCACGCCAGATAGATAGATAGATAGATAGATAGATAGATAGATAGATAGATAGATAGATAGATAGATAGATAGATAGATAGATAGATAGATAGATAGATAGATAGATAGATAGATAGATAGATAGATAGATAAATTATTAGGTGAGTTGCAAAGTATTTTCTGTGATATTTGACATCGATTTCACCAGTTTTCCTCAACTCTGAAAAAGCTTACAGCACCTGGTATTCCTAAGCAGTCTCCCATCCCAGTACTAACCAGGCCCTACCCTTCTTAGCTTCCGAGATCAGACGAGATCGGGCGGTTTTAAGGTGGTATGGCTGTAAGCAAAGGTCACGAAGACGGCAATGCTTCTTATACGTCAGTTATTGAAACCACGCCAGATAGATAGATAGATAGATAGATAGATAGATAGATAGATAGATAGATAGATAGATAGATAGATAGATAGATAGATAGATAGATAGATAGATAGATAGATAGATAGATAGATAAATTATTAGGTGAGTTGCAAAATATTTTCTGTGATATTTGACATAGATTTCACCAGTTTTCCTCAACTCTGAAAAAGCTTACAGCACCTGGTATTCCTAAGCAGTCTCCCATCCCAGTACTAACCAGGCCATACCCTTCTTAGCTTCCGAGATCAGACGAGATCGGGCGGTTTTAAGGTGGTATGGCTGTAAGCAAAGGTCGCGAAGACAGCAATGCTTCTTATACGTCAGTTATTGAAACCACGCCAGATAGATAGATAGATAGATAGATAGATAGATAGATAGATAGATAGATAGATAGATAGATAGATAGATAGATAGATAGATAGATAGATAGATAGATAGATAGATAGATTATTTGGTGAGTTGCAAAATATTTTCTGTGATATTTGACATAGATTTCACCAGTTTTCCTCAACTCTGAAAAAGCTTACAGCACCTGGTATTCCTAAGCAGTCTCCCATCCCAGTACTAACCAGGCCCTACCCTTCTTAGCTTCCGAGATCAGGCGGTTTTAAGGTGGTATGGCTGTAAGCAAAGGCCACGAAGACGGCAATGCTTCTTATACGTCAGTTATTGAATCCAAGCCAGATAGATAGATAGATAGATAGATAGATAGATAGATAGATAGATAGATAGATAGATAGATAGATAGATAGATAGATAGATAGATAGATAGATAGATAGATAGATAGATCGATCGATCGATCGATCGATCGATCGATCGATCGATAGATAAATTATTAGGTGAGTTGCAAAATATTTTCTGTGATATTTGACATAGATTTCACCAGTTTTCCTCAACTCTGAAAAAGCTTACAGCACCTGGTATTCCTAAGCAGTCTCCCATCCCAGTACTAACCAGGCCCTACCCTTCTTAGCTTCCGAGATCAGACGAGATCGGGCTGTTTTAAGGTGGTATGGCTGTAAGCATAGGGCACGAAGACAGCAATGCTTCTTATACGTCAGTTATTGAAACCACGCCAGATAGATAGATAGATAGATAGATAGATAGATAGATAGATAGATAGATAGATAGATAGATAGATAGATAGATAGATAGATAGATAGATAGATAGATAGATAGATAGATAGATAGATAAATTATTAGGTGAGTTGCAAAGTATTTTCTGTGATATTTGACATCGATTTCACCAGTTTTCCTCAACTCTGAAAAAGCTTTCAGCACCTGGTATTCCTAAGCAGTCTCCCATCCCAGTACTAACCAGGCCCTACCCTTCTTAGCTTCCGAGATCAGACGAGATCGGGCGGTTTTAAGGTGGTATGGCTGTAAGCAAAGGTCACGAAGACGGCAATGCTTCTTATACGTCAGTTATTGAAACCACGCCAGATAGATAGATAGATAGATAGATAGATAGATAGATAGATAGATAGATAGATAGATAGATAGATAGATAGATAGATAGATAGATAGATAGATAGATAGATAGATAGATAGATAGATAGATAGATAGATAGATAGATAGATAGATAAATTATTAGGTGAGTTGCAAAGTATTTTCTGTGATTTTTGACATGGATTTCACCAGTTTTCCTCAACTCTGAAAAAGCTTACAGCACCTGGTATTCCTAAGC
The DNA here is from genome assembly GCF_963383615.2 of Lipophrys pholis. Lineage (NCBI taxonomy): Eukaryota > Metazoa > Chordata > Actinopteri > Blenniiformes > Blenniidae > Lipophrys > Lipophrys pholis. Next base: position 21,884,912 of record NC_137635.1, on the reverse strand, counting down.
AGTCTCCCATACCAGTACTAACCAGGCCCTACCCTTCTTAGCTTCCGAGATCAGACGAGATCGGGCGGTTTTAAGGTGGTATGGCTGTAAGCAAAGGTCACGAAGACGGCAATGCTTCTTATACGTCAGTTATTGAAACCACGCCAGATAGATAGATAGATAGATAGATAGATAGATAGATAGATAGATAGATAGATAGATAGATAGATAGATAGATAGATAGATAGATAGATAGATAGATAGATAAATTATTAGGTGAGTTGCAAAATATTTTCTGTGATATTTGACATAGATTTCACCAGTTTTCCTCAACTCTGAAAAAGCTTACAGCACCTGGTATTCCTAAGCAGTCTCCCATCCCAGTACTAACCAGGCCCTACCCTTCTTAGCTTCCGAGATCAGGCGGTTTTAAGGTGGTATGGCTGTAAGCAAAGGCCACGAAGACAGCAATGCTTCTTATACGTCAGTTATTGAATCCAAGCCAGATAGATAGATAGATAGATAGATAGATAGATAGATAGATAGATAGATAGATAGATAGATAGATAGATAGATAGATAGATAGATAGATCGATCGATCGATCGATCGATCGATCGATCGATCGATCGATCGATCGATCGATCGATAAATTATTAGGTGAGTTGCAAAATATTTTCTGTGATATTTGACATAGATTTCACCAGTTTTCCTCAACTCTGAAAAAGCTTACAGCACCTGGTATTCCTAAGCAGTCTCCCATCCCAGTACTAACCAGGCCCTACCCTTCTTAGCTTCCGAGATCAGGCGGTTTTAAGGTGGTATGGCTGTAAGCAAAGGCCACGAAGACGGCAATGCTTCTTATACGTCAGTTATTGAATCCAAGCCAGATAGATAGATAGATAGATAGATAGATAGATAGATAGATAGATAGATAGATAGATAGATAGATAGATAGATAGATAGATAGATAGATAGATAGATAGATAGATAGATTATTAGGTACGTTGCAAAATATTTTCTGTGATATTTGACATAGATTTCACCAGTTTTCCTCAACTCTGAAAAAGCTTACAGCACCTGGTATTCCTAAGCAGTCTCCCATCCCAGTACTAACCAGGCCCTACCCTTCTTAGCTTCCGAGATCAGACGAGATCGGGCTGTTTTAAGGTGGTATGGCTGTAAGCATAGGGCACGAAGACAGCAATGCTTCTTATACGTCAGTTATTGAAACCACGCCAGATAGATAGATAGATAGATAGATAGATAGATAGATAGATAGATAGATAGATAGATAGATAGATAGATAGATAGATAGATAGATAGATAGATAGATAGATAGATAGATAGATAGATAGATAGATAAATTATTAGGTGAGTTGCAAAGTATTTTCTGTGATATTTGACATCGATTTCACCAGTTTTCCTCAACTCTGAAAAAGCTTACAGCACCTGGTATTCCTAAGCAGTCTCCCATCCCAGTACTAACCAGGCCCTACCCTTCTTAGCTTCCGAGATCAGACGAGATCGGGCGGTTTTAAGGTGGTATGGCTGTAAGCAAAGGTCACGAAGACGGCAATGCTTCTTATACGTCAGTTATTGAAACCACGCCAGATAGATAGATAGATAGATAGATAGATAGATAGATAGATAGATAGATAGATAGATAGATAGATAGATAGATAGATAGATAGATAGATAGATAGATAAATTATTAGGTGAGTTGCAAAATATTTTCTGTGATATTTGACATAGATTTCACCAGTTTTCCTCAACTCTGAAAAAGCTTACAGCACCTGGTATTCCTAAGCAGTCTCCCATCCCAGTACTAACCAGGCCATACCCTTCTTAGCTTCCGAGATCAGACGAGATCGGGCGGTTTTAAGGTGGTATGGCTGTAAGCAAAGGTCGCGAAGACAGCAATGCTTCTTATACGTCAGTTATTTAAACCACGCCAGATAGATAGATAGATAGATAGATAGATAGATAGATAGATAGATAGATAGATAGATAGATAGATAGATAGATAGATAGATAGATAGATAGATAGATAGATAGATAGATAGATAGATAGATAGATAGATAGATTATTTGGTGAGTTGCAAAATATTTTCTGTGATATTTGACATAGATTTCACCAGTTTTCCTCAACTCTGAAAAAGCTTACAGCACCTGGTATTCCTAAGCAGTCTCCCATCCCAGTACTAACCAGGCCCTACCCTTCTTAGCTTCCGAGATCAGGCGGTTTTAAGGTGGTATGGCTGTAAGCAAAGGCCACGAAGACGGCAATGCTTCTTATACGTCAGTTATTGAATCCAAGCCAGATAGATAGATAGATAGATAGATAGATAGATAGATAGATAGATAGATAGATAGATAGATAGATAGATAGATAGATAGATAGATAGATAGATCGATCGATCGATCGATCGATCGATCGATCGATCGATCGATCGATCGATCGATAGATAAATTATTAGGTGAGTTGCAAAATATTTTCTGTGATATTTGACATAGATTTCACCAGTTTTCCTCAACTCTGAAAAAGCTTACAGCACCTGGTATTCCTAAGCAGTCTCCCATCCCAGTACTAACCAGGCCCTACCCTTCTTAGCTTCCGAGATCAGACGAGATCGGGCTGTTTTAAGGTGGTATGGCTGTAAGCATAGGGCACGAAGACAGCAATGCTTCTTATACGTCAGTTATTGAAACCACGCCAGATAGATAGATAGATAGATAGATAGATAGATAGATAGATAGATAGATAGATAGATAGATAGATAGATAGATAGATAGATAGATAGATAGATAGATAGATAGATAGATAGATAAATTATTAGGTGAGTTGCAAAGTATTTTCTGTGATATTTGACATCGATTTCACCAGTTTTCCTCAACTCTGAAAAAGCTTTCAGCACCTGGTATTCCTAAGCAGTCTCCCATCCCAGTACTAACCAGGCCCTACCCTTCTTAGCTTCCGAGATCAGACGAGATCGGGCGGTTTTAAGGTGGTATGGCTGTAAGCAAAGGTCACGAAGACGGCAATGCTTCTTATACGTCAGTTATTGAAACCACGCCAGATAGATAGATAGATAGATAGATAGATAGATAGATAGATAGATAGATAGATAGATAGATAGATAGATAGATAGATAGATAGATAGATAGATAGATAGATAGATAGATAAATTATTAGGTGAGTTGCAAAGTATTTTCTGTGATTTTTGACATGGATTTCACCAGTTTTCCTCAACTCTGAAAAAGCTTACAGCACCTGGTATTCCTAAGCAGTCTCCCATACCAGTACTAACCAGGCCCTACCCTTCTTAACTTCCGAGATCAGACGAGTTCGGGCGGTTTTAAGGTGGTATGGCTGTAAGCATAGGGCACGAAGACAGCAATGCTTCTTATACGTCAGTTATTGAAACCACGCCAGATAGATAGATAGATAGATAGATAGATAGATAGATAGATAGATAGATAGATAGATAGATAGATAGATAGATAGATAGATAGATAGATAGATAGATAGATAGATAGATAGATAGATAGATAGATAAATTATTAGGTGAGTTGCAAAGTATTTTCTGTGATATTTGACATCGATTTCACCAGTTTTCCTCAACTCTGAAAAAGCTTACAGCACCTGGTATTCCTAAGCAGTCTCCCATCCCAGTACTAACCAGGCCCTACCCTTCTTAGCTTCCGAGATCAGACGAGATCGGGCGGTTTTAAGGTGGTATGGCTGTAAGCAAAGGTCACGAAGACGGCAATGCTTCTTATACGTCAGTTATTGAAACCACGCCAGATAGATAGATAGATAGATAGATAGATAGATAGATAGATAGATAGATAGATAGATAGATAGATAGATAGATAGATAGATAGATAGATAGATAGATAGATAGATAAATTATTAGGTGAGTTGCAAAGTATTTTCTGTGATTTTTGACATGGATTTCACCAGTTTTCCTCAACTCTGAAAAAGCTTACAGCACCTGGTATTCCTAAGCAGTCTCCCATCCCAGTACTAACCAGGCCCTACCCTTCTTAACTTCCGAGATCAGACGAGTTCGGGCGGTTTTAAGGTGGTATGGCTGTAAGCAAAGGTCACGAAGACGGCAATGCTTCTTATACGTCAGTTATTGAAACCACGCCAGATAGATAGATAGATAGATAGATAGATAGATAGATAGATAGATAGATAGATAGATAGATAGATAGATAGATAGATAGATAGATAGATAGATAGATAGATAGATAGATAGATAGATAGATAGATAGATAAATTATTAGGTGAGTTGCAAAATATTTTCTGTGATATTTGACATAGATTTCACCAGTTTTCCTCAACTCTGAAAAAGCTTACAGCACCTGGTATTCCTAAGCAGTCTCCCATCCCAGTACTAACCAGGCCATACCCTTCTTAGCTTCCGAGATCAGACGAGATCGGGCGGTTTTAAGGTGGTATGGCTGTAAGCAAAGGTCGCGAAGACAGCAATGCTTCTTATACGTCAGTTATTGAAACCACGCCAGATAGATAGATAGATAGATAGATAGATAGATAGATAGATAGATAGATAGATAGATAGATAGATAGATAGATAGATAGATAGATAGATAGATAGATAGATAGATAGATAGATAGATTATTTGGTGAGTTGCAAAATATTTTCTGTGATATTTGACATAGATTTCACCAGTTTTCCTCAACTCTGAAAAAGCTTACAGCACCTGGTATTCCTAAGCAGTCTCCCATCCCAGTACTAACCATTTCCTACCCTTCTTAGCTTCCGAGATCAGGCGGTTTTAAGGTGGTATGGCTGTAAGCAAAGGCCACGAAGACGGCAATGCTTCTTATACGTCAGTTATTGAATCCAAGCCAGATAGATAGATAGATAGATAGATAGATAGATAGATAGATAGATAGATAGATAGATAGATAGATAGATAGATAGATAGATAGATAGATAGATAGATAGATAGATAGATAGATAGATGGATAGATGGATAGATAGATTATTAGGTACGTTGCAAAATATTTTCTGTGATATTTGACATAGATTTCACCAGTTTTCCTCAACTCTGAAAAAGCTTACAGCACCTGGTATTCCTAAGCAGTCTCCCATCCCAGTACTAACCAGGCCCTACCCTTCTTAACTTCCGAGATCAGACGAGTTCGGGCGGTTTTAAGGTGGTATGGCTGTAAGCAAAGGTCACGAAGACGGCAATGCTTCTTATACGTCAGTTATTGAAACCACGCCAGATAGATAGATAGATAGATAGATAGATAGATAGATAGATAGATAGATAGATAGATAGATAGATAGATAGATAGATAGATAGATAGATAGATAAATTATTAGGTGAGTTGCAAAATATTTTCTGTGATATTTGACATAGATTTCACCAGTTTTCCTCAACTCTGAAAAAGCTTACAGCACCTGGTATTCCTAAGCAGTCTCCCATCCCAGTACTAACCAGGCCCTACCCTTCTTAGCTTCCGAGATCAGGCGGTTTTAAGGTGGTATGGCTGTAAGCAAAGGCCACGAAGACGGCAATGCTTCTTATACGTCAGTTATTGAATCCAAGCCAGATAGATAGATAGATAGATAGATAGATAGATAGATAGATAGATAGATAGATAGATAGATAGATAGATAGATAGATAGATAGATAGATAGATAGATAAATTATTAGGTGAGTTGCAAAATATTTTCTGTGATATTTGACATAGATTTCACCAGTTTTCCTCAACTCTGAAAAAGCTTACAGCACCTGGTATTCCTAAGCAGTCTCCCATCCCAGTACTAACCAGGCCATACCCTTCTTAGCTTCCGAGATCAGACGAGATCGGGCGGTTTTAAGGTGGTATGGCTGTAAGCAAAGGTCGCGAAGACAGCAATGCTTCTTATACGTCAGTTATTGAAACCACGCCAGATAGATAGATAGATAGATAGATAGATAGATAGATAGATAGATAGATAGATAGATAGATAGATAGATAGATAGATAGATAGATAGATAGATAGATAGATAGATAGATAGATAGATAGATAGATAGATAGATAGATAGATAGATTATTTGGTGAGTTGCAAAATATTTTCTGTGATATTTGACATAGATTTCACCAGTTTTCCTCAACTCTGAAAAAGCTTACAGCACCTGGTATTCCTAAGCAGTCTCCCATCCCAGTACTAACCAGGCCCTACCCTTCTTAGCTTCCGAGATCAGGCGGTTTTAAGGTGGTATGGCTGTAAGCAAAGGCCACGAAGACGGCAATGCTTCTTATACGTCAGTTATTGAATCCAAGCCAGATAGATAGATAGATAGATAGATAGATAGATAGATAGATAGATAGATAGATAGATAGATAGATAGATAGATAGATAGATAGATAGATAGATAGATTATTAGGTACGTTGCAAAATATTTTCTGTGATATTTGACATAGATTTCACCAGTTTTCCTCAACTCTGAAAAAGCTTACAGCACCTGGTATTCCTAAGCAGTCTCCCATCCCAGTACTAACCAGGCCCTACCCTTCTTAGCTTCCGAGATCAGACGAGATCGGGCTGTTTTAAGGTGGTATGGCTGTAGGCATAGGGCACGAAGACAGCAATGCTTCTTATACGTCAGTTATTGAAACCACGCCAGATAGATAGATAGATAGATAGATAGATAGATAGATAGATAGATAGATAGATAGATAGATAGATAGATAGATAGATAGATAGATAGATAGATAGATAGATAGATAGATAGATAGATAAATTATTAGGTGAGTTGCAAAGTATTTTCTGTGATATTTGACATCGATTTCACCAGTTTTCCTCAACTCTGAAAAAGCTTACAGCACCTGGTATTCCTAAGCAGTCTCCCATCCCAGTACTAACCAGGCCCTACCCTTCTTAGCTTCCGAGATCAGACGAGATCGGGCGGTTTTAAGGTGGTATGGCTGTAAGCAAAGGTCACGAAGACGGCAATGCTTCTTATACGTCAGTTATTGAAACCACGCCAGATAGATAGATAGATAGATAGATAGATAGATAGATAGATAGATAGATAGATAGATAGATAGATAGATAGATAGATAGATAGATAGATAGATAGATAGATAGATAGATCGATCGATCGATCGATAGATAAATTATTAGGTGAGTTGCAAAATATTTTCTGTGATATTTGACATAGATTTCACCAGTTTTCCTCAACTCTGAAAAAGCTTACAGCACCTGGTATTCCTAAGCAGTCTCCCATCCCAGTACTAACCAGGCCCTACCCTTCTTAGCTTCCGAGATCAGGCGGTTTTAAGGTGGTATGGCTGTAAGCAAAGGCCACGAAGACGGCAATGCTTCTTATACGTCAGTTATTGAATCCAAGCCAGATAGATAGATAGATAGATAGATAGATAGATAGATAGATAGATAGATAGATAGATAGATAGATAGATAGATAGATAGATAGATAGATAGATAGATAGATAGATAGATAGATAGATAGATAGATGGATAGATAGATTATTAGGTACGTTGCAAAATATTTTCTGTGATATTTGACATAGATTTCACCAGTTTTCCTCAACTCTGAAAAAGCTTACAGCACCTGGTATTCCTAAGCAGTCTCCCATCCCAGTACTAACCAGGCCCTACCCTTCTTAGCTTCCGAGATCAGACGAGATCGGGCTGTTTTAAGGTGGTATGGCTGTAGGCATAGGGCACGAAGACAGCAATGCTTCTTATACGTCAGTTATTGAAACCACGCCAGATAGATAGATAGATAGATAGATAGATAGATAGATAGATAGATAGATAGATAGATAGATAGATAGATAGATAGATAGATAGATAGATAGATAGATAGATAAATTATTAGGTGAGTTGCAAAGTATTTTCTGTGATATTTGACATCGATTTCACCAGTTTTCCTCAACTCTGAAAAAGCTTACAGCACCTGGTATTCCTAAGCAGTCTCCCATCCCAGTACTAACCAGGCCCTACCCTTCTTAGCTTCCGAGATCAGACGAGATCGGGCGGTTTTAAGGTGGTATGGCTGTAAGCAAAGGTCACGAAGACGGCAATGCTTCTTATACGTCAGTTATTGAAACCACGCCAGATAGATAGATAGATAGATAGATAGATAGATAGATAGATAGATAGATAGATAGATAGATAGATAGATAGATAGATAGATAGATAGATAGATAGATAGATAGATAGATAGATAGATAGATAGATAGATAGATAAATTATTAGGTGAGTTGCAAAGTATTTTCTGTGATTTTTGACATAGATTTCACCAGTTTTCCTCAACTCTGAAAAAGCTTACAGCACCTGGTATTCCTAAGCAGTCTCCCATCCCAGTACTAACCAGGCCCTACCCTTCTTAACTTCCGAGATCAGACGAGATCGGGCGGTTTTAAGGTGGTATGGCTGTAAGCAAAGGTCACGAAGACGGCAATGCTTCTTATACGTCAGTTATTGAAACCACGCCAGATAGATAGATAGATAGATAGATAGATAGATAGATAGATAGATAGATAGATAGATAGATAGATAGATAGATAGATAGATAGATAGATAAATTATTAGGTGAGTTGCAAAATATTTTCTGTGATATTTGACATAGATTTCACCAGTTTTCCTCAACTCTGAAAAAGCTTACAGCACCTGGTATTCCTAAGCAGTCTCCCATCCCAGTACTAACCAGGCCCTACCCTTCTTAGCTTCCGAGATCAGACGAGATCGGGCGGTTTTAAGGTGGTATGGCTGTAAGCAAAGGTCGCGAAGACAGCAATGCTTCTTATACGTCAGTTATTGAAACCACGCCAGATAGATAGATAGATAGATAGATAGATAGATAGATAGATAGATAGATAGATAGATAGATAGATAGATAGATAGATAGATAGATAGATAGATAGATTATTTGGTGAGTTGCAAAATATTTTCTGTGATATTTGACATAGATTTCACCAGTTTTCCTCAACTCTGAAAAAGCTTACAGCACCTGGTATTCCTAAGCAGTCTCCCATCCCAGTACTAACCAGGCCCTACCCTTCTTAGCTTCCGAGATCAGGCGGTTTTAAGGTGGTATGGCTGTAAGCAAAGGCCACGAAGACGGCAATGCTTCTTATACGTCAGTTATTGAATCCAAGCCAGATAGATAGATAGATAGATAGATAGATAGATAGATAGATAGATAGATAGATAGATAGATAGATAGATAGATAGATAGATAGATAGATAGATAGATAGATAGATAGATAGATAGATAGATAGATAGATAGATAGATCGATCGATCGATCGATCGATCGATCGATCGATAGATAAATTATTAGGTGAGTTGCAAAATATTTTCTGTGATATTTGACATAGATTTCACCAGTTTTCCTCAACTCTGAAAAAGCTTACAGCACCTGGTATTCCTAAGCAGTCTCCCATCCCAGTACTAACCAGGCCCTACCCTTCTTAGCTTCCGAGATCAGGCGGTTTTAAGGTGGTATGGCTGTAAGCAAAGGCCACGAAGACGGCAATGCTTCTTATACGTCAGTTATTGAATCCAAGCCAGATAGATAGATAGATAGATAGATAGATAGATAGATAGATAGATAGATAGATAGATAGATAGATAGATAGATAGATAGATAGATAGATAGATAGATAGATAGATAGATTATTAGGTACGTTGCAAAATATTTTCTGTGATATTTGACATAGATTTCACCAGTTTTCCTCAACTCTGAAAAAGCTTACAGCACCTGGTATTCCTAAGCAGTCTCCCATCCCAGTACTAACCAGGCCCTACCCTTCTTAGCTTCCGAGATCAGACGAGATCGGGCTGTTTTAAGGTGGTATGGCTGTAAGCATAGGGCACGAAGACAGCAATGCTTCTTATACGTCAGTTATTGAAACCACGCCAGATAGATAGATAGATAGATAGATAGATAGATAGATAGATAGATAGATAGATAGATAGATAGATAGATAGATAGATAGATAGATAGATAGATAGATAGATAGATAGATAGATAGATAGATAGATAGATAGATAGATAGATAGATAGATAAATTATTAGGTGAGTTGCAAAGTATTTTCTGTGATATTTGACATCGATTTCACCAGTTTTCCTCAACTCTGAAAAAGCTTACAGCACCTGGTATTCCTAAGCAGTCTCCCATCCCAGTACTAACCAGGCCCTACCCTTCTTAGCTTCCGAGATCAGACGAGATCGGGCGGTTTTAAGGTGGTATGGCTGTAAGCAAAGGTCACGAAGACGGCAATGCTTCTTATACGTCAGTTATTGAAACCACGCCAGATAGATAGATAGATAGATAGATAGATAGATAGATAGATAGATAGATAGATAGATAGATAGATAGATAGATAGATAGATAGATAGATAGATAGATAAATTATTAGGTGAGTTGCAAAGTATTTTCTGTGATTTTTGACATGGATTTCACCAGTTTTCCTCAACTCTGAAAAAGCTTACAGCACCTGGTATTCCTAAGCAGTCTCCCATCCCAGTACTAACCAGGCCCTACCCTTCTTAACTTCCGAGATCAGACGAGTTCGGGCGGTTTTAAGGTGGTATGGCTGTAAGCAAAGGTCACGAAGACGGCAATGCTTCTTATACGTCAGTTATTGAAACCACGCCAGATAGATAGATAGATAGATAGATAGATAGATAGATAGATAGATAGATAGATAGATAGATAGATAGATAGATAGATAGATAGATAGATAGATAGATAGATAGATAGATAGATAGATAGATAGATAGATAGATAGATAGATAGATAGATAAATTACTAGGTGAGTTGCAAAATATTTTCTGTGATATTTGACATAGATTTCACCAGTTTTCCTCAACTCTGAAAAAGCTTACAGCACCTGGTATTCCTAAGCAGTCTCCCATCCCAGTACTAACCAGGCCATACCCTTCTTAGCTTCCGAGATCAGACGAGATCGGGCGGTTTTAAGGTGGTATGGCTGTAAGCAAAGGTCGCGAAGACAGCAATGCTTCTTATACGTCAGTTATTGAAACCACGCCAGATAGATAGATAGATAGATAGATAGATAGATAGATAGATAGATAGATAGATAGATAGATAGATAGATAGATAGATAGATAGATAGATAGATAGATAGATTATTTGGTGAGTTGCAAAATATTTTCTGTGATATTTGACATAGATTTCACCAGTTTTCCTCAACTCTGAAAAAGCTTACAGCACCTGGTATTCCTAAGCAGTCTCCCATCCCAGTACTAACCAGGCCCTACCCTTCTTAGCTTCCGAGATCAGGCGGTTTTAAGGTGGTATGGCTGTAAGCAAAGGCCACGAAGACGGCAATGCTTCTTATACGTCAGTTATTGAATCCAAGCCAGATAGATAGATAGATAGATAGATAGATAGATAGATAGATAGATAGATAGATAGATAGATAGATAGATAGATAGATAGATAGATAGATAGATAGATCGATCGATCGATCGATCGATCGATCGATCGATCGATCGATCGATCGATAGATAAATTATTAGGTGAGTTGCAAAATATTTTCTGTGATATTTGACATAGATTTCACCAGTTTTCCTCAACTCTGAAAAAGCTTACAGCACCTGGTATTCCTAAGCAGTCTCCCATCCCAGTACTAACCAGGCCCTACCCTTCTTAGCTTCCGAGATCAGGCGGTTTTAAGGTGGTATGGCTGTAAGCAAAGGCCACGAAGACGGCAATGCTTCTTATACGTCAGTTATTGAATCCAAGCCAGATAGATAGATAGATAGATAGATAGATAGATAGATAGATAGATAGATAGATAGATAGATAGATAGATAGATAGATGGATAGATAGATTATTAGGTACGTTGCAAAATATTTTCTGTGATATTTGACATAGATTTCACCAGTTTTCCTCAACTCTGAAAAAGCTTACAGCACCTGGTATTCCTAAGCAGTCTCCCATCCCAGTACTAACCAGGCCCTACCCTTCTTAGCTTCCGAGATCAGACGAGATCGGGCTGTTTTAAGGTGGTATGGCTGTAGGCATAGGGCACGAAGACAGCAATGCTTCTTATACGTCAGTTATTGAAACCACGCCAGATAGATAGATAGATAGATAGATAGATAGATAGATAGATAGATAGATAGATAGATAGATAGATAGATAGATAGATAGATAGATAGATAGATAGATAGATAGATAAATTATTAGGTGAGTTGCAAAGTATTTTCTGTGATATTTGACATCGATTTCACCAGTTTTCCTCAACTCTGAAAAAGCTTACAGCACCTGGTATTCCTAAGCAGTCTCCCATCCCAGTACTAACCAGGCCCTACCCTTCTTAGCTTCCGAGATCAGACGAGATCGGGCGGTTTTAAGGTGGTATGGCTGTAAGCAAAGGTCACGAAGACGGCAATGCTTCTTATACGTCAGTTATTGAAACCACGCCAGATAGATAGATAGATAGATAGATAGATAGATAGATAGATAGATAGATAGATAGATAGATAGATAGATAGATAGATAGATAGATAGATAGATAGATAGATAGATAGATAGATAGATAGATAGATAGATAAATTATTAGGTGAGTTGCAAAGTATTTTCTGTGATTTTTGACATAGATTTCACCAGTTTTCCTCAACTCTGAAAAAGCTTACAGCACCTGGTATTCCTAAGCAGTCTCCCATCCCAGTACTAACCAGGCCCTACCCTTCTTAACTTCCGAGATCAGACGAGATCGGGCGGTTTTAAGGTGGTATGGCTGTAAGCAAAGGTCACGAAGACGGCAATGCTTCTTATACGTCAGTTATTGAAACCACGCCAGATAGATAGATAGATAGATAGATAGATAGATAGATAGATAGATAGATAGATAGATAGATAGATAGATAGATAGATAGATAGATAGATAGATAGATAGATAGATAGATAGATAGATAGATAGATAAATTATTAGGTGAGTTGCAAAATATTTTCTGTGATATTTGACATAGATTTCACCAGTTTTCCTCAACTCTGAAAAAGCTTACAGCACCTGGTATTCCTAAGCAGTCTCCCATCCCAGTACTAACCAGGCCCTACCCTTCTTAGCTTCCGAGATCAGACGAGATCGGGCGGTTTTAAGGTGGTATGGCTGTAAGCAAAGGTCGCGAAGACAGCAATGCTTCTTATACGTCAGTTATTGAAACCACGCCAGATAGATAGATAGATAGATAGATAGATAGATAGATAGATAGATAGATAGATAGATAGATAGATAGATAGATAGATAGATAGATAGATAGATAGATAGATAGATAGATAGATAGATAGATTATTTGGTGAGTTGCAAAATATTTTCTGTGATATTTGACATAGATTTCACCAGTTTTCCTCAACTCTGAAAAAGCTTACAGCACCTGGTATTCCTAAGCAGTCTCCCATCCCAGTACTAACCAGGCCCTACCCTTCTTAGCTTCCGAGATCAGGCGGTTTTAAGGTGGTATGGCTGTAAGCAAAGGCCACGAAGACGGCAATGCTTCTTATACGTCAGTTATTGAATCCAAGCCAGATAGATAGATAGATAGATAGATAGATAGATAGATAGATAGATAGATAGATAGATAGATAGATAGATAGATAGATAGATAGATAGATAGATAGATAGATAGATAGATAGATAGATAGATCGATCGATCGATCGATCGATCGATCGATCGATCGATAGATAAATTATTAGGTGAGTTGCAAAATATTTTCTGTGATATTTGACATAGATTTCACCAGTTTTCCTCAACTCTGAAAAAGCTTACAGCACCTGGTATTCCTAAGCAGTCTCCCATCCCAGTACTAACCAGGCCCTACCCTTCTTAGCTTCCGAGATCAGGCGGTTTTAAGGTGGTATGGCTGTAAGCAAAGGCCACGAAGACGGCAATGCTTCTTATACGTCAGTTATTGAATCCAAGCCAGATAGATAGATAGATAGATAGATAGATAGATAGATAGATAGATAGATAGATAGATAGATAGATAGATAGATAGATAGATAGATAGATAGATAGATAGATAGATAGATAGATAGATAGATAGATAGATAGATAGATAGATAGATAGATAGATAGATAGATCGATCGATAGATAAATTATTAGGTGAGTTGCAAAATATTTTCTGTGATATTTGACATAGATTTCACCAGTTTTCCTCAACTCTGAAAAAGCTTACAGCACCTGGTATTCCTAAGCAGTCTCCCATCCCAGTACTAACCAGGCCCTACCCTTCTTAGCTTCCGAGATCAGGCGGTTTTAAGGTGGTATGGCTGTAAGCAAAGGCCACGAAGACGGCAATGCTTCTTATACGTCAGTTATTGAATCCAAGCCAGATAGATAGATAGATAGATAGATAGATAGATAGATAGATAGATAGATAGATAGATAGATAGATAGATTATTAGGTACGTTGCAAAATATTTTCTGTGATATTTGACATAGATTTCACCAGTTTTCCTCAACTCTGAAAAAGCTTACAGCACCTGGTATTCCTAAGCAGTCTCCCATCCCAGTACTAACCAGGCCCTACCCTTCTTAGCTTCCGAGATCAGACGAGATCGGGCTGTTTTAAGGTGGTATGGCTGTAAGCATAGGGCACGAAGACAGCAATGCTTCTTATACGTCAGTTATTGAAACCACGCCAGATAGATAGATAGATAGATAGATAGATAGATAGATAGATAGATAGATAGATAGATAGATAGATAGATAGATAGATAGATAGATAGATAGATAGATAGATAGATAGATAGATAGATAGATAGATAAATTATTAGGTGAGTTGCAAAGTATTTTCTGTGATATTTGACATCGATTTCACCAGTTTTCCTCAACTCTGAAAAAGCTTACAGCACCTGGTATTCCTAAGCAGTCTCCCATCCCAGTACTAACCAGGCCCTACCCTTCTTAGCTTCCGAGATCAGACGAGATCGGGCGGTTTTAAGGTGGTATGGCTGTAAGCAAAGGTCACGAAGACGGCAATGCTTCTTATACGTCAGTTATTGAAACCACGCCAGATAGATAGATAGATAGATAGATAGATAGATAGATAGATAGATAGATAGATAGATAGATAGATAGATAGATAGATAGATAGATAGATAGATAGATAGATAGATAGATAGATAGATAGATAGATAAATTATTAGGTGAGTTGCAAAGTATTTTCTGTGATTTTTGACATAGATTTCACCAGTTTTCCTCAACTCTGAAAAAGCTTACAGCACCTGGTATTCCTAAGCAGTCTCCCATCCCAGTACTAACCAGGCCCTACCCTTCTTAACTTCCGAGATCAGACGAGATCGGGCGGTTTTAAGGTGGTATGGCTGTAAGCAAAGGTCACGAAGACGGCAATGCTTCTTATACGTCAGTTATTGAAACCACGCCAGATAGATAGATAGATAGATAGATAGATAGATAGATAGATAGATAGATAGATAGATAGATAGATAGATAGATAGATAGATAGATAGATAGATAGATAGATAGATAGATAGATAGATAAATTATTAGGTGAGTTGCAAAATATTTTCTGTGATATTTGACATAGATTTCACCAGTTTTCCTCAACTCTGAAAAAGCTTACAGCACCTGGTATTCCTAAGCAGTCTCCCATCCCAGTACTAACCAGGCCCTACCCTTCTTAGCTTCCGAGATCAGACGAGATCGGGCGGTTTTAAGGTGGTATGGCTGTAAGCAAAGGTCGCGAAGACAGCAATGCTTCTTATACGTCAGTTATTGAAACCACGCCAGATAGATAGATAGATAGATAGATAGATAGATAGATAGATAGATAGATAGATAGATAGATAGATAGATAGATAGATAGATAGATAGATAGATAGATAGATAGATAGATAGATAGATAAATTATTAGGTGAGTTGCAAAATATTTTCTGTGATATTTGACATAGATTTCACCAGTTTTCCTCAACTCTGAAAAAGCTTACAGCACCTGGTATTCCTAAGCAGTCTCCCATCCCAGTACTAACCAGGCCCTACCCTTCTTAGCTTCCGAGATCAGACGAGATCGGGCGGTTTTAAGGTGGTATGGCTGTAAGCAAAGGTCGCGAAGACAGCAATGCTTCTTATACGTCAGTTATTGAAACCACGCCAGATAGATAGATAGATAGATAGATAGATAGATAGATAGATAGATAGATAGATAGATAGATAGATAGATAGATAGATAGATAGATAGATAGATAGATAGATAGATTATTTGGTGAGTTGCAAAATATTTTCTGTGATATTTGACATAGATTTCACCAGTTTTCCTCAACTCTGAAAAAGCTTACAGCACCTGGTATTCCTAAGCAGTCTCCCATCCCAGTACTAACCAGGCCCTACCCTTCTTAGCTTCCGAGATCAGGCGGTTTTAAGGTGGTATGGCTGTAAGCAAAGGCCACGAAGACGGCAATGCTTCTTATACGTCAGTTATTGAATCCAAGCCAGATAGATAGATAGATAGATAGATAGATAGATAGATAGATAGATAGATAGATAGATAGATAGATAGATAGATAGATAGATAGATAGATAGATAGATAGATAGATAGATAGATAGATAGATAGATAGATAGATAGATAGATAGATAGATAGATAGATAGATAGATAGATCGATCGATCGATCGATAGATAAATTATTAGGTGAGTTGCAAAATATTTTCTGTGATATTTGACATAGATTTCACCAGTTTTCCTCAACTCTGAAAAAGCTTACAGCACCTGGTATTCCTAAGCAGTCTCCCATCCCAGTACTAACCAGGCCCTACCCTTCTTAGCTTCCGAGATCAGGCGGTTTTAAGGTGGTATGGCTGTAAGCAAAGGCCACGAAGACGGCAATGCTTCTTATACGTCAGTTATTGAATCCAAGCCAGATAGATAGATAGATAGATAGATAGATAGATAGATAGATAGATAGATAGATAGATAGATAGATAGATAGATAGATAGATAGATAGATAGATAGATCGATCGATCGATCGATCGATCGATCGATCGATAGATAAATTATTAGGTGAGTTGCAAAATATTTTCTGTGATATTTGACATAGATTTCACCAGTTTTCCTCAACTCTGAAAAAGCTTACAGCACCTGGTATTCCTAAGCAGTCTCCCATCCCAGTACTAACCAGGCCCTACCCTTCTTAGCTTCCGAGATCAGGCGGTTTTAAGGTGGTATGGCTGTAAGCAAAGGCCACGAAGACGGCAATGCTTCTTATACGTCAGTTATTGAATCCAAGCCAGATAGATAGATAGATAGATAGATAGATAGATAGATAGATAGATAGATAGATAGATAGATAGATAGATAGATAGATAGATAGATAGATAGATAGATAGATAGATAGATTATTAGGTACGTTGCAAAATATTTTCTGTGATATTTGACATAGATTTCACCAGTTTTCCTCAACTCTGAAAAAGCTTACAGCACCTGGTATTCCTAAGCAGTCTCCCATCCCAGTACTAACCAGGCCCTACCCTTCTTAGCTTCCGAGATCAGACGAGATCGGGCTGTTTTAAGGTGGTATGGCTGTAAGCATAGGGCACGAAGACAGCAATGCTTCTTATACGTCAGTTATTGAAACCACGCCAGATAGATAGATAGATAGATAGATAGATAGATAGATAGATAGATAGATAGATAGATAGATAGATAGATAGATAGATAGATAGATAGATAGATAGATAGATAGATAGATAGATAAATTATTAGGTGAGTTGCAAAGTATTTTCTGTGATATTTGACATCGATTTCACCAGTTTTCCTCAACTCTGAAAAAGCTTACAGCACCTGGTATTCCTAAGCAGTCTCCCATCCCAGTACTAACCAGGCCCTACCCTTCTTAGCTTCCGAGATCAGACGAGATCGGGCGGTTTTAAGGTGGTATGGCTGTAAGCAAAGGTCACGAAGACGGCAATGCTTCTTATACGTCAGTTATTGAAACCACGCCAGATAGATAGATAGATAGATAGATAGATAGATAGATAGATAGATAGATAGATAGATAGATAGATAGATAGATAGATAGATAGATAGATAGATAGATAGATAGATAGATAGATAGATAAATTATTAGGTGAGTTGCAAAGTATTTTCTGTGATTTTTGACATAGATTTCACCAGTTTTCCTCAACTCTGAAAAAGCTTACAGCACCTGGTATTCCTAAGCAGTCTCCCATCCCAGTACTAACCAGGCCCTACCCTTCTTAACTTCCGAGATCAGACGAGATCGGGCGGTTTTAAGGTGGTATGGCTGTAAGCAAAGGTCACGAAGACGGCAATGCTTCTTATACGTCAGTTATTGAAACCACGCCAGATAGATAGATAGATAGATAGATAGATAGATAGATAGATAGATAGATAGATAGATAGATAGATAGATAGATAGATAGATAGATAGATAGATAGATAGATAGATAGATAGATAGATAGATAAATTATTAGGTGAGTTGCAAAATATTTTCTGTGATATTTGACATAGATTTCACCAGTTTTCCTCAACTCTGAAAAAGCTTACAGCACCTGGTATTCCTAAGCAGTCTCCCATCCCAGTACTAACCAGGCCCTACCCTTCTTAGCTTCCGAGATCAGACGAGATCGGGCGGTTTTAAGGTGGTATGGCTGTAAGCAAAGGTCGCGAAGACAGCAATGCTTCTTATACGTCAGTTATTGAAACCACGCCAGATAGATAGATAGATAGATAGATAGATAGATAGATAGATAGATAGATAGATAGATAGATAGATAGATAGATAGATAGATAGATAGATAGATAGATAGATAGATAGATAGATAGATAGATAGATTATTTGGTGAGTTGCAAAATATTTTCTGTGATATTTGACATAGATTTCACCAGTTTTCCTCAACTCTGAAAAAGCTTACAGCACCTGGTATTCCTAAGCAGTCTCCAGTCCCAGTACTAACCAGGCCCTACCCTTCTTAGCTTCCGAGATCAGGCGGTTTTAAGGTGGTATGGCTGTAAGCAAAGGCCACGAAGACGGCAATGCTTCTTATACGTCAGTTATTGAATCCAAGCCAGATAGATAGATAGATAGATAGATAGATAGATAGATAGATAGATAGATAGATAGATAGATAGATAGATAGATAGATAGATAGATAGATAGATAGATAGATAGATAAATTATTAGGTGAGTTGCAAAATATTTTCTGTCATATTTGACATAGATTTCACCAGTTTTCCTCAACTCTGAAAAAGCTTACAGCACCTGGTATTCCTAAGCAGTCTCCCATCCCAGTACTAACCAGGCCCTACCCTTCTTAGCTTCCGAGATCAGGCGGTTTTAAGGTGGTATGGCTGTAAGCAAAGGCCACGAAGACGGCAATGCTTCTTATACGTCAGTTATTGAATCCAAGCCAGATAGATAGATAGATAGATAGATAGATAGATAGATAGATAGATAGATAGATAGATAGATAGATAGATAGATAGATAGATAGATAGATAGATAGATAGATAGATAGATAGATAGATAGATAGATAGATAGATAGATAGATAGATAGATCGATCGATCGATCGATCGATCGATAGATAAATTATTAGGTGAGTTGCAAAATATTTTCTGTGATATTTGACATAGATTTCACCAGTTTTCCTCAACTCTGAAAAAGCTTACAGCACCTGGTATTCCTAAGCAGTCTCCCATCCCAGTACTAACCAGGCCCTACCCTTCTTAGCTTCCGAGATCAGGCGGTTTTAAGGTGGTATGGCTGTAAGCAAAGGCCACGAAGACGGCAATGCTTCTTATACGTCAGTTATTGAATCCAAGCCAGATAGATAGATAGATAGATAGATAGATAGATAGATAGATAGATAGATAGATAGATAGATAGATAGATAGATAGATAGATAGATAGATAGATAGATAGATAGATAGATAGATAGATAGATAGATAGATAGATAGATAGATCGATCGATCGATCGATCGATCGATCGATCGATCGATAGATAAATTATTAGGTGAGTTGCAAAATATTTTCTGTGATATTTGACATAGATTTCACCAGTTTTCCTCAACTCTGAAAAAGCTTACAGCACCTGGTATTCCTAAGCAGTCTCCCATCCCAGTACTAACCAGGCCCTACCCTTCTTAGCTTCCGAGATCAGGCGGTTTTAAGGTGGTATGGCTGTAAGCAAAGGCCACGAAGACGGCAATGCTTCTTATACGTCAGTTATTGAATCCAAGCCAGATAGATAGATAGATAGATAGATAGATAGATAGATAGATAGATAGATAGATAGATAGATAGATAGATAGATAGATAGATTATTAGGTACGTTGCAAAATATTTTCTGTGATATTTGACATAGATTTCACCAGTTTTCCTCAACTCTGAAAAAGCTTACAGCACCTGGTATTCCTAAGCAGTCTCCCATCCCAGTACTAACCAGGCCCTACCCTTCTTAGCTTCCGAGATCAGACGAGATCGGGCTGTTTTAAGGTGGTATGGCTGTAAGCATAGGGCACGAAGACAGCAATGCTTCTTATACGTCAGTTATTGAAACCACGCCAGATAGATAGATAGATAGATAGATAGATAGATAGATAGATAGATAGATAGATAGATAGATAGATAGATAGATAGATAGATAGATAGATAGATAGATAGATAGATAGATAGATAGATAGATAGATAGATAGATAAATTATTAGGTGAGTTGCAAAGTATTTTCTGTGATATTTGACATCGATTTCACCAGTTTTCCTCAACTCTGAAAAAGCTTACAGCACCTGGTATTCCTAAGCAGTCTCCCATCCCAGTACTAACCAGGCCCTACCCTTCTTAGCTTCCGAGATCAGACGAGATCGGGCGGTTTTAAGGTGGTATGGCTGTAAGCAAAGGTCACGAAGACGGCAATGCTTCTTATACGTCAGTTATTGAAACCACGCCAGATAGATAGATAGATAGATAGATAGATAGATAGATAGATAGATAGATAGATAGATAGATAGATAGATAGATAGATAGATAGATAGATAGATAGATAGATAGATAGATAGATAGATAGATAAATTATTAGGTGAGTTGCAAAGTATTTTCTGTGATTTTTGACATAGATTTCACCAGTTTTCCTCAACTCTGAAAAAGCTTACAGCACCTGGTATTCCTAAGCAGTCTCCCATCCCAGTACTAACCAGGCCCTACCCTTCTTAACTTCCGAGATCAGACGAGATCGGGCGGTTTTAAGGTGGTATGGCTGTAAGCAAAGGTCACGAAGACGGCAATGCTTCTTATACGTCAGTTATTGAAACCACGCCAGATAGATAGATAGATAGATAGATAGATAGATAGATAGATAGATAGATAGATAGATAGATAGATAGATAGATAGATAGATAGATAGATAGATAGATAGATAGATAGATAGATAGATAGATAGATAGATAAATTATTAGGTGAGTTGCAAAATATTTTCTGTGATATTTGACATAGATTTCACCAGTTTTCCTCAACTCTGAAAAAGCTTACAGCACCTGGTATTCCTAAGCAGTCTCCCATCCCAGTACTAACCAGGCCCTACCCTTCTTAGCTTCCGAGATCAGACGAGATCGGGCGGTTTTAAGGTGGTATGGCTGTAAGCAAAGGTCGCGAAGACAGCAATGCTTCTTATACGTCAGTTATTGAAACCACGCCAGATAGATAGATAGATAGATAGATAGATAGATAGATAGATAGATAGATAGATAGATAGATAGATAGATAGATAGATAGATAGATAGATAGATAGATAGATAGATAGATAGATAGATAGATAGATAGATTATTTGGTGAGTTGCAAAATATTTTCTGTGATATTTGACATAGATTTCACCAGTTTTCCTCAACTCTGAAAAAGCTTACAGCACCTGGTATTCCTAAGCAGTCTCCAGTCCCAGTACTAAACAGGCCCTACCCTTCTTAGCTTCCGAGATCAGGCGGTTTTAAGGTGGTATGGCTGTAAGCAAAGGCCACGAAGACGGCAATGCTTCTTATACGTCAGTTATTGAATCCAAGCCAGATAGATAGATAGATAGATAGATAGATAGATAGATAGATAGATAGATAGATAGATAGATAGATAGATAGATAGATAGATAGATAGATAGATAGATAGATAGATAAATTATTAGGTGAGTTGCAAAATATTTTCTGTGATATTTGACATAGATTTCACCAGTTTTCCTCAACTCTGAAAAAGCTTACAGCACCTGGTATTCCTAAGCAGTCTCCCATCCCAGTACTAACCAGGCCCTACCCTTCTTAGCTTCCGAGATCAGGCGGTTTTAAGGTGGTATGGCTGTAAGCAAAGGCCACGAAGACGGCAATGCTTCTTATACGTCAGTTATTGAATCCAAGCCAGATAGATAGATAGATAGATAGATAGATAGATAGATAGATAGATAGATAGATAGATAGATAGATAGATAGATAGATAGATAGATAGATAGATAGATAGATAGATAGATAGATTGATAGATAGATAGATAGATAGATAGATAGATAGATCGATCGATAGATAAATTATTAGGTGAGTTGCAAAATATTTTCTGTGATATTTCACATAGATTTCACCAGTTTTCCTCAACTCTGAAAAAGCTTACAGCACCTGGTATTCCTAAGCAGTCTCCCATCCCAGTACTAACCAGGCCCTACCCTTCTTAGCTTCCGAGATCAGGCGGTTTTAAGGTGGTATGGCTGTAAGCAAAGGCCACGAAGACGGCAATGCTTCTTATACGTCAGTTATTGAATCCAAGCCAGATAGATAGATAGATAGATAGATAGATAGATAGATAGATAGATAGATAGATAGATAGATAGATAGATAGATAGATAGATAGATAGATAGATAGATAGATAGATAGATAGATAGATAAATTATTAGGTGAGTTGCAAAATATTTTCTGTGATATTTGACATAGATTTCACCAGTTTTCCTCAACTCTGAAAAAGCTTACAGCACCTGGTATTCCTAAGCAGTCTCCCATCCCAGTACTAACCAGGCCCTACCCTTCTTAGCTTCCGAGATCAGGCGGTTTTAAGGTGGTATGGCTGTAAGCAAAGGCCACGAAGACGGCAATGCTTCTTATACGTCAGTTATTGAATCCAAGCCAGATAGATAGATAGATAGATAGATAGATAGATAGATAGATAGATAGATAGATAGATAGATAGATAGATAGATAGATAGATAGATAGATAGATAGATAGATAGATAGATAGATAGATAGATAGATAGATAAATTATTAGGTGAGTTGCAAAATATTTTCTGTGATATTTGACATAGATTTCACCAGTTTTCCTCAACTCTGAAAAAGCTTACAGCACCTGGTATTCCTAAGCAGTCTCCCATCCCAGTACTAACCAGGCCCTACCCTTCTTAGCTTCCGAGATCAGGCGGTTTTAAGGTGGTATGGCTGTAAGCAAAGGCCACGAAGACGGCAATGCTTCTTATACGTCAGTTATTGAATCCAAGCCAGATAGATAGATAGATAGATAGATAGATAGATAGATAGATAGATAGATAGATAGATAGATAGATAGATAGATAGATAGATAGATAGATAGATAGATAGATAGATAGATAGATAGATAGATAGATAGATTGATAGATAGATAGATAGATAGATAGATAGATAGATCGATCGATAGATAAATTATTAGGTGAGTTGCAAAATATTTTCTGTGATATTTCACATAGATTTCACCAGTTTTCCTCAACTCTGAAAAAGCTTACAGCACCTGGTATTCCTAAGCAGTCTCCCATCCCAGTACTAACCAGGCCCTACCCTTCTTAGCTTCCGAGATCAGGCGGTTTTAAGGTGGTATGGCTGTAAGCAAAGGCCACGAAGACGGCAATGCTTCTTATACGTCAGTTATTGAATCCAAGCCAGATAGATAGATAGATAGATAGATAGATAGATAGATAGATAGATAGATAGATAGATAGATAGATAGATAGATAGATAGATAGATAGATAGATAGATAGATAGATAGATAGATAGATAGATCGATCGATCGATCGATCGATCGATCGATCGATCGATCGATCGATAGATAAATTATTAGGTGAGTTGCAAAATATTTTCTGTGATATTTGACATAGATTTCACCAGTTTTCCTCAACTCTGAAAAAGCTTACAGCACCTGGTATTCCTAAGCAGTCTCCCATCCCAGTACTAACCAGGCCCTACCCTTCTTAGCTTCCGAGATCAGGCGGTTTTAAGGTGGTATGGCTGTAAGCAAAGGCCACGAAGACGGCAATGCTTCTTATACGTCAGTTATTGAATCCAAGCCAGATAGATAGATAGATAGATAGATAGATAGATAGATAGATAGATAGATAGATAGATAGATAGATAGATAGATAGATAGATAGATAGATAGATAGATTATTAGGTACGTTGCAAAATATTTTCTGTGATATTTGACATAGATTTCACCAGTTTTCCTCAACTCTGAAAAAGCTTACAGCACCTGGTATTCCTAAGCAGTCTCCCATCCCAGTACTAACCAGGCCCTACCCTTCTTAGCTTCCGAGATCAGACGAGATCGGGCTGTTTTAAGGTGGTATGGCTGTAAGCATAGGGCACGAAGACAGCAATGCTTCTTATACGTCAGTTATTGAAACCACGCCAGATAGATAGATAGATAGATAGATAGATAGATAGATAGATAGATAGATAGATAGATAGATAGATAGATAGATAGATAGATAGATAGATAGATAGATAGATAGATAAATTATTAGGTGAGTTGCAAAGTATTTTCTGTGATATTTGACATCGATTTCACCAGTTTTCCTCAACTCTGAAAAAGCTTACAGCACCTGGTATTCCTAAGCAGTCTCCCATCCCAGTACTAACCAGGCCCTACCCTTCTTAGCTTCCGAGATCAGACGAGATCGGGCGGTTTTAAGGTGGTATGGCTGTAAGCAAAGGTCACGAAGACGGCAATGCTTCTTATACGTCAGTTATTGAAACCACGCCAGATAGATAGATAGATAGATAGATAGATAGATAGATAGATAGATAGATAGATAGATAGATAGATAGATAGATAGATAGATAGATAGATAGATAGATAGATAGATAGATAGATAGATAAATTATTAGGTGAGTTGCAAAGTATTTTCTGTGATTTTTGACATAGATTTCACCAGTTTTCCTCAACTCTGAAAAAGCTTACAGCACCTGGTATTCCTAAGCAGTCTCCCATCCCAGTACTAACCAGGCCCTACCCTTCTTAACTTCCGAGATCAGACGAGATCGGGCGGTTTTAAGGTGGTATGGCTGTAAGCAAAGGTCACGAAGACGGCAATGCTTCTTATACGTCAGTTATTGAAACCACGCCAGATAGATAGATAGATAGATAGATAGATAGATAGATAGATAGATAGATAGATAGATAGATAGATAGATAGATAGATAGATAGATAAATTATTAGGTGAGTTGCAAAATATTTTCTGTGATATTTGACATAGATTTCACCAGTTTTCCTCAACTCTGAAAAAGCTTACAGCACCTGGTATTCCTAAGCAGTCTCCCATCCCAGTACTAACCAGGCCCTACCCTTCTTAGCTTCCGAGATCAGACGAGATCGGGCGGTTTTAAGGTGGTATGGCTGTAAGCAAAGGTCGCGAAGACAGCAATGCTTCTTATACGTCAGTTATTGAAACCACGCCAGATAGATAGATAGATAGATAGATAGATAGATAGATAGATAGATAGATAGATAGATAGATAGATAGATAGATAGATAGATAGATAGATAGATAGATAGATAGATAGATAGATAGATAAATTATTAGGTGAGTTGCAAAATATTTTCTGTGATATTTGACATAGATTTCACCAGTTTTCCTCAACTCTGAAAAAGCTTACAGCACCTGGTATTCCTAAGCAGTCTCCCATCCCAGTACTAACCAGGCCCTACCCTTCTTAGCTTCCGAGATCAGACGAGATCGGGCGGTTTTAAGGTGGTATGGCTGTAAGCAAAGGTCGCGAAGACAGCAATGCTTCTTATACGTCAGTTATTGAAACCACGCCAGATAGATAGATA
Source organism: Lipophrys pholis (assembly GCF_963383615.2). Taxonomy (NCBI): domain Eukaryota; kingdom Metazoa; phylum Chordata; class Actinopteri; order Blenniiformes; family Blenniidae; genus Lipophrys; species Lipophrys pholis. The sequence continues at coordinate 21,858,814 of NC_137635.1, read as the reverse complement.
GATAGATAGATAGATAGATAGATAGATAGATAGATAGATAGATAGATAGATAGATAGATAGATAGATAGATAGATAGATAGATAGATAGATAGATAAATTATTAGGTGAGTTGCAAAATATTTTCTGTGATATTTGACATAGATTTCACCAGTTTTCCTCAACTCTGAAAAAGCTTACAGCACCTGGTATTCCTAAGCAGTCTCCCATCCCAGTACTAACCAGGCCCTACCCTTCTTAGCTTCCGAGATCAGACGAGATCGGGCGGTTTGAAGGTGGCATGGCTGTAAGCAAAGGTCACGAAGACGGCAATGCTTCTTATACGTCAGTTATTGAATCCACGCCAGATAGATAGATAGATAGATAGATAGATAGATAGATAGATAGATAGATAGATAGATAGATAGATAGATAGATAGATAGATAGATAGATAAATTATTAGGTGAGTTGCAAAAATATTTTCTGTGATATTTGACATAGATTTCACCAGTTTTCCTCAACTCTGAAAAAGCTTACAGCACCTGGTATTCCTAATCAGTCTCCCATCCCAGTACTAACCAGGCCCTACCCTTCTTAGCTTCCGAGATCAGACGAGATCGGGCGGTTTTAAGGTGGTATGGTTGTAAGCAAAGGTCACGAAGACAGCAATGCTTCTTATACGTCAGTTATTGAAACCACGCCAGATAGATAGATAGATAGATAGATAGATAGATAGATAGATAGATAGATAGATAGATAGATAGATAGATAGATAGATAGATAGATAGATAGATAGATAGATAGATAGATTATTAGGTACGTTGCAAAATATTTTCTGTGATATTTGACATAGATTTCACCAGTTTTCCTCAACTCTGAAAAAGCTTACAGCACCTGGTATTCCTAAGCAGTCTCCCATCCCAGTACTAACCAGGCCCTACCCTTCTTAGCTTCCGAGATCAGACGAGATCGGGCTGTTTTAAGGTGGTATGGCTGTAAGCATAGGGCACGAAGACAGCAATGCTTCTTATACGTCAGTTATTGAAACCACGCCAGATAGATAGATAGATAGATAGATAGATAGATAGATAGATAGATAGATAGATAGATAGATAGATAGATAGATAGATAGATAGATAGATAGATAGATAGATAGATAGATAGATAGATAAATTATTAGGTGAGTTGCAAAGTATTTTCTGTGATATTTGACATCGATTTCACCAGTTTTCCTCAACTCTGAAAAAGCTTACAGCACCTGGTATTCCTAAGCAGTCTCCCATCCCAGTACTAACCAGGCCCTACCCTTCTTAGCTTCCGAGATCAGACGAGATCGGGCGGTTTTAAGGTGGTATGGCTGTAAGCAAAGGTCACGAAGACGGCAATGCTTCTTATACGTCAGTTATTGAAACCACGCCAGATAGATAGATAGATAGATAGATAGATAGATAGATAGATAGATAGATAGATAGATAGATAGATAGATAGATAGATAGATAGATAGATAGATAAATTATTAGGTGAGTTGCAAAGTATTTTCTGTGATTTTTGACATAGATTTCACCAGTTTTCCTCAACTCTGAAAAAGCTTACAGCACCTGGTATTCCTAAGCAGTCTCCCATCCCAGTACTAACCAGGCCCTACCCTTCTTAACTTCCGAGATCAGACGAGATCGGGCGGTTTTAAGGTGGTATGGCTGTAAGCAAAGGTCACGAAGACGGCAATGCTTCTTATATGTCAGTTATTGAAACCACGCCAGATAGATAGATAGATAGATAGATAGATAGATAGATAGATAGATAGATAGATAGATAGATAGATAGATAGATAGATAGATAGATAGATAGATAGATAGATAGATAGATAAATTATTAGGTGAGTTGCAAAATATTTTCTGTGATATTTGACATAGATTTCACCAGTTTTCCTCAACTCTGAAAAAGCTTACAGCACCTGGTATTCCTAAGCAGTCTCCCATCCCAGTACTAACCAGGCCCTACCCTTCTTAGCTTCCGAGATCAGACGAGATCGGGCGGTTTTAAGGTGGTATGGCTGTAAGCAAAGGTCGCGAAGACAGCAATGCTTCTTATACGTCAGTTATTGAAACCACGCCAGATAGATAGATAGATAGATAGATAGATAGATAGATAGATAGATAGATAGATAGATAGATAGATAGATAGATAGATAGATAGATAGATAGATAGATAGATAGATAGATAGATAGATAGATAGATTATTTGGTGAGTTGCAAAATATTTTCTGTGATATTTGACATAGATTTCACCAGTTTTCCTCAACTCTGAAAAAGCTTACAGCACCTGGTATTCCTAAGCAGTCTCCAGTCCCAGTACTAACCAGGCCCTACCCTTCTTAGCTTCCGAGATCAGGCGGTTTTAAGGTGGTATGGCTGTAAGCAAAGGCCACGAAGACGGCAATGCTTCTTATACGTCAGTTATTGAATCCAAGCCAGATAGATAGATAGATAGATAGATAGATAGATAGATAGATAGATAGATAGATAGATAGATAGATAGATAGATAGATAGATAGATAGATAGATAGATAGATAGATAGATAGATAAATTATTAGGTGAGTTGCAAAATATTTTCTGTGATATTTGACATAGATTTCACCAGTTTTCCTCAACTCTGAAAAAGCTTACAGCACCTGGTATTCCTAAGCAGTCTCCCATCCCAGTACTAACCAGGCCCTACCCTTCTTAGCTTCCGAGATCAGGCGGTTTTAAGGTGGTATGGCTGTAAGCAAAGGCCACGAAGACGGCAATGCTTCTTATACGTCAGTTATTGAATCCAAGCCAGATAGATAGATAGATAGATAGATAGATAGATAGATAGATAGATAGATAGATAGATAGATAGATAGATAGATAGATAGATAGATAGATAGATAGATAGATAGATAGATAGATAGATAGATAGATTGATAGATAGATAGATAGATAGATAGATAGATAGATAGATAGATAGATCGATCGATAGATAAATTATTAGGTGAGTTGCAAAATATTTTCTGTGATATTTGACATAGATTTCACCAGTTTTCCTCAACTCTGAAAAAGCTTACAGCACCTGGTATTCCTAAGCAGTCTCCCATCCCAGTACTAACCAGGCCCTACCCTTCTTAGCTTCCGAGATCAGGCGGTTTTAAGGTGGTATGGCTGTAAGCAAAGGCCACGAAGACGGCAATGCTTCTTATACGTCAGTTATTGAATCCAAGCCAGATAGATAGATAGATAGATAGATAGATAGATAGATAGATAGATAGATAGATAGATAGATAGATAGATAGATAGATAGATAGATAGATAGATAGATTATTAGGTACGTTGCAAAATATTTTCTGTGATATTTGACATAGATTTCACCAGTTTTCCTCAACTCTGAAAAAGCTTACAGCACCTGGTATTCCTAAGCAGTCTCCCATCCCAGTACTAACCAGGCCCTACCCTTCTTAGCTTCCGAGATCAGACTGTTTTAAGGTGGTATGGCTGTAAGCATAGGGCACGAAGACAGCAATGCTTCTTATACGTCAGTTATTGAAACCACGCCAGATAGATAGATAGATAGATAGATAGATAGATAGATAGATAGATAGATAGATAGATAGATAGATAGATAGATAGATAGATAGATAGATAGATAGATAGATAGATAGATAGATAGATAGATAGATAGATAGATAGATAGATAGATAGATAGATAGATAGATAAATTATTAGGTGAGTTGCAAAGTATTTTCTGTGATATTTGACATCGATTTCACCAGTTTTCCTCAACTCTGAAAAAGCTTACAGCACCTGGTATTCCTAAGCAGTCTCCCATCCCAGTACTAACCAGGCCCTACCCTTCTTAGCTTCCGAGATCAGACGAGATCGGGCGGTTTTAAGGTGGTATGGCTGTAAGCAAAGGTCACGAAGACGGCAATGCTTCTTATACGTCAGTTATTGAAACCACGCCAGATAGATAGATAGATAGATAGATAGATAGATAGATAGATAGATAGATAGATAGATAGATAGATAGATAGATAGATAGATAGATAGATAGATAGATAGATAGATAAATTATTAGGTGAGTTGCAAAGTATTTTCTGTGATATTTGACATAGATTTCACCAGTTTTCCTCAACTCTGAAAAAGCTTACAGCACCTGGTATTCCTAAGCAGTCTCCCATCCCAGTACTAACCAGGCCCTACCCTTCTTAGCTTCCGAGATCAGACGAGATCGGGCGGTTTTAAGGTGGTATGGCTGTAAGCAAAGGTCGCGAAGACAGCAATGCTTCTTATACGTCAGTTATTGAAACCACGCCAGATAGATAGATAGATAGATAGATAGATAGATAGATAGATAGATAGATAGATAGATAGATAGATAGATAGATAGATAGATAGATAGATAGATAGATAGATAGATAGATAGATAGATAGATAAATTATTAGGTGAGTTGCAAAATATTTTCTGTGATATTTGACATAGATTTCACCAGTTTTCCTCAACTCTGAAAAAGCTTACAGCACCTGGTATTCCTAAGCAGTCTCCCATCCCAGTACTAACCAGGCCCTACCCTTCTTAGCTTCCGAGATCAGACGAGATCGGGCGGTTTTAAGGTGGTATGGCTGTAAGCAAAGGTCGCGAAGACAGCAATGCTTCTTATACGTCAGTTATTGAAACCACGCCAGATAGATAGATAGATAGATAGATAGATAGATAGATAGATAGATAGATAGATAGATAGATAGATAGATAGATAGATAGATAGATAGATAGATAAATTATTAGGTGAGTTGCAAAATATTTTCTGTGATATTTGACATAGATTTCACCAGTTTTCCTCAACTCTGAAAAAGCTTACAGCACCTGGTATTCCTAAGCAGTCTCCCATCCCAGTACTAACCAGGCCCTACCCTTCTTAGCTTCCGAGATCAGACGAGATCGGGCGGTTTGAAGGTGGCATGGCTGTAAGCAAAGGTCACGAAGACGGCAATGCTTCTTATACGTCAGTTATTGAATCCACGCCAGATAGATAGATAGATAGATAGATAGATAGATAGATAGATAGATAGATAGATAGATAGATAGATAGATAGATAGATAGATAGATAGATAGATAGATAAATTATTAGGTGAGTTGCAAAAATATTTTCTGTGATATTTGACATAGATTTCACCAGTTTTCCTCAACTCTGAAAAAGCTTACAGCACCTGGTATTCCTAATCAGTCTCCCATCCCAGTACTAACCAGGCCCTACCCTTCTTAGCTTCCGAGATCAGACGAGATCGGGCGGTTTTAAGGTGGTATGGTTGTAAGCAAAGGTCACGAAGACAGCAATGCTTCTTATACGTCAGTTATTGAAACCACGCCAGATAGATAGATAGATAGATAGATAGATAGATAGATAGATAGATAGATAGATAGATAGATAGATAGATAGATAGATAGATAGATAGATAGATAGATAGATAGATAGATAGATAGATAGATAGATAGATAGATAGATAAATTATTAGGTAAGTTGCAAAATATTTTCTGTGATATTTGACATAGATTTCACCAGTTTTCCTCAACTCTGAAAAAGCTTACAGCACCTGGTATTCCTAAGCAGTCTCCCATCCCAGTACTAACCAGGCCCTACCCTTCTTAGCTTCCGAGATCAGACGAGATCGGGCGGTTTTAAGGTGGTACGGCTGTAAGCAAAGGTCACGAAGACAGCAATGCTTCTTATACGTCAGTTATTGAAACCACGCCAGATAGATAGATAGATAGATAGATAGATAGATAGATAGATAGATAGATAGATAGATAGATAGATAGAAAGATAGATAGATAGATAGATAGATAGATAGATAGATAGATAGATAAATTATTAGGTACGTTGCAAAATATTTTCTGTGATATTTGACATAGATTTCACCAGTTTTCCTCAACTCTGAAAAAGCTTACAGCACCTGGTATTCCTAAGCAGTCTCCCATCCCAGTACTAACCAGGCCCTACCCTTCTTAGCTTCCGAGATCAGACGGGATCGGGCGGTTTTAAGGTGGTATGGCTGTAAGCAAAGGTCACGAGGACAGCAATGCTTCTTATACGTCAGTTATTGAAACCACGCCAGATAGATAGATAGATAGATAGATAGATAGATAGATAGATAGATAGATAGATAGATAGATAGATAGATAGATAGATAGATAGATAGATAGATAGATAGATAGATAGATAAATTATTAGGTGAGTTGCAAAATATTTTCTGTGATATTTGACATAGATTTCACCAGTTTTCCTCAACTCTGAAAAAGCTTACAGCACCTGGTATTCCTAAGCAGTCTCCCATCCCAGTACTAACCAGGCCCTACCCTTCTTAGCTTCCGAGATCAGACGAGATCGGGCGGTTTGAAGGTGGCATGGCTGTAAGCAAAGGTCACGAAGACGGCAATGCTTCTTATACGTCAGTTATTGAATCCACGCCAGATAGATAGATAGATAGATAGATAGATAGATAGATAGATAGATAGATAGATAGATAGATAGATAGATAGATAGATAGATAGATAGATAGATAGATAGATAGATAGATAAATTATTAGGTGAGTTGCAAAAATATTTTCTGTGATATTTGACATAGATTTCACCAGTTTTCCTCAACTCTGAAAAAGCTTACAGCACCTGGTATTCCTAATCAGTCTCCCATCCCAGTACTAACCAGGCCCTACCCTTCTTAGCTTCCGAGATCAGACGAGATCGGGCGGTTTTAAGGTGGTATGGTTGTAAGCAAAGGTCACGAAGACAGCAATGCTTCTTATACGTCAGTTATTGAAACCACGCCAGATAGATAGATAGATAGATAGATAGATAGATAGATAGATAGATAGATAGATAGATAGATAGATAGATAGATAGATAGATAGATAGATAGATAGATAAATTATTAGGTAAGTTGCAAAATATTTTCTGTGATATTTGACATAGATTTCACCAGTTTTCCTCAACTCTGAAAAAGCTTACAGCACCTGGTATTCCTAAGCAGTCTCCCATCCCAGTACTAACCAGGCCCTACCCTTCTTAGCTTCCGAGATCAGACGAGATCGGGCGGTTTTAAGGTGGTACGGCTGTAAGCAAAGGTCACGAAGACAGCAATGCTTCTTATACGTCAGTTATTGAAACCACGCCAGATAGATAGATAGATAGATAGATAGATAGATAGATAGATAGATAGATAGATAGATAGATAGATAGATAGATAGATAGATAGATAGAAAGATAGATAGATAGATAGATAGATAGATAGATAGATAGATAGATAGATAAATTATTAGGTACGTTGCAAAATATTTTCTGTGATATTTGACATAGATTTCACCAGTTTTCCTCAACTCTGAAAAAGCTTACAGCACCTGGTATTCCTAAGCAGTCTCCCATCCCAGTACTAACCAGGCCCTACCCTTCTTAGCTTCCGAGATCAGACGAGATCGGGCGGTTTTAAGGTGGTATGGCTGTAAGCAAAGGTCACGAAGACAGCAATGCTTCTTATACGTCAGTTATTGAAACCACGCCAGATAGATAGAAAGATAGATAGATAGATAGATAGATAGATAGATAGATAGATAGATAGATAGATAGATAGATAGATAGATAGATCGATCGATCGATCGATCGATAGATAAATTATTAGGTGAGTTGCAAAATATTTTCTGTGATATTTGACATAGATTTCACCAGTTTTCCTCAACTCTGAAAAAGCTTACAGCACCTGGTATTCCTAAGCAGTCTCCCATCCCAGTACTAACCAGGCCCTACCCTTCTTAGCTTCCGAGATCAGACGAGATCGGGCGGTTTTAAGGTGGTATGGCTGTAAGCAAAGGTCACGAAGACGGCAATGCTTCTTATACGTCAGTTATTGAATCCACGCCAGATAGATAGATAGATAGATAGATAGATAGATAGATAGATAGATAGATAGATAGATAGATAGATAGATAGATAGATAGATAGATAGATAGATAGATAGATAGATAGATAGATAGATAGATAAATTATTAGGTGAGTTGCAAAATATTTTCTGTGATATTTGACATAGATTTCACCAGTTTTCCTCAACTCTGAAAAAGCTTACAGCACCTGGTATTCCTAAGCAGTCTCCCATCCCAGTACTAACCAGGCCCTACCCTTCTTAGCTTCCGAGATCAGACGAGATCGGGCGGTTTTAAGGTGGTATGGCTGTAAGCAAAGGTCTCGAAGACGGCAATGCTTCTTATACGTCAGTTATTGAATCCACGCCAGATAGATAGATAGATAGATAGATAGATAGATAGATAGATAGATAGATAGATAGATAGATAGATAGATAGATAGATAGATAGATAGATAAATTATTAGGTGAGTTGCAAAATATTTTCTGTGATATTTGACATAGATTTCACCAGTTTTCCTCAACTCTGAAAAAGCTTACAGCACCTGGTATTCCTAATCAGTCTCCCATCCCAGTACTAACCAGGCCCTACCCTTCTTAGCTTCCGAGATCAGACGAGATCGGGCGGTTTTAAGGTGGCATGGCTGTAAGCAAAGGTCATGAAGACAGCAATGCTTCTTATACGTCAGTTATTGAAACCACGCCAGATAGATAGATAGATAGATAGATAGATAGATAGATAGATAGATAGATAGATAGATAGATAGATAGATAGATAGATAGATAGATAGATAGATAGATAGATAGATAGATAGATAGATAGATAGATAGATAGATAAATTATTAGGTAAGTTGCAAAATATTTTCTGTGATATTTGACATAGATTTCACCAGTTTTCCTCAACTCTGAAAAAGCTTACAGCACCTGGTATTCCTAAGCAGTCTCCCATCCCAGTACTAACCAGGCCCTACCCTTCTTAGCTTCCGAGATCAGACGAGATCGGGCGGTTTTAAGGTGGTATGGTTGTAAGCAAAGGTCACGAAGACAGCAATGCTTCTTATACGTCAGTTATTGAAACCACGCCAGATAGATAGATAGATAGATAGATAGATAGATTGATAGATAGATAGATAGATAGATAGATAGATAGATAGATAGATAGATAGATAGATAGATAGATAGATAAATTATTAGGTAAGTTGCAAAATATTTTCTGTGATATTTGACATAGATTTCACCAGTTTTCCTCAACTCTGAAAAAGCTTACAGCACCTGGTATTCCTAAGCAGTCTCCCATCCCAGTACTAACCAGGCCCTACCCTTCTTAGCTTCCGAGATCAGACGAGATCGGGCGGTTTTAAGGTGGTATGGCTGTAAGCAAAGGTCACGAAGACGGCAATGCTTCTTATACGTCAGTTATTGAATCCACGCCAGATAGATAGATAGATAGATAGATAGATAGATAGATAGATAGATAGATAGATAGATAGATAGATAGATAGATAGATAGATAGATAGATAGATAGATAGATAGATAGATAGATAAATTATTAGGTGAGTTGCAAAATATTTTCTGTGATATTTGACATAGATTTCACCAGTTTTCCTCAACTCTGAAAAAGCTTACAGCACCTGGTATTCCTAAGCAGTCTCCCATCCCAGTACTAACCAGACCCTACCCTTCTTAGCTTCCGAGATCAGACGAGATCGGGCGGTTTTAAGGTGGTATGGCTGTAAGCAAAGGTCACGAAGACAGCAATGCTTCTTATACGTCAGTTATTGAAACCACGCCAGATAGATAGATAGATAGATAGATAGATAGATAGATAGATAGATAGATAGATAGATAGATAGATAGATAGATAGATAGATAGATAGATAGATAGATAAATTATTAGGTAAGTTGCAAAATATTTTCTGTGATATTTGACATAGATTTCACCAGTTTTCCTCAACTCTGAAAAAGCTTACAGCACCTGGTATTCCTAAGCAGTCTCCCATCCCAGTACTAACCAGGCCCTACCCTTCTTAGCTTCCGAGATCAGACGAGATCGGGCGGTTTTAAGGTGGTATGGCTGTAAGCAAAGGTCACGAAGACAGCAATGCTTCTTATACGTCAGTTATTGAAACCACGCCAGCTAGATAGATAGATAGATAGATAGATAGATAGATAGATAGATAGATAGATAGATAGATAGATAGATAGAGAGATAAATTATTAGGTGAGTTGCAAAATATTTTCTGTGATATTTGACATAGATTTCACCAGTTTTCCTCAACTCTGAAAAAGCTTACAGCACCTGGTATTCCTAAGCAGTCTCCCATCCCAGTACTAACCAGGCCCTACCCTTCTTAGCTTCCGAGATCAGACGAGATCGGGCGGTTTTAAGGTGGTATGGCTGTAAGCAAAGGTCACGAAGACGGCAATGCTTCTTATACGTCAGTTATTGAATCCACGCCAGATAGATAGATAGATAGATAGATAGATAGATAGATAGATAGATAGATAGATAGATAGATAGATAGATAGATAGATAGATAGATAGATAGATAGATAGATAGATAGATAGATAGATAGATAGATAGATAGATAAATTATTAGGTGAGTTGCAAAATATTTTCTGTGATATTTGACATAGATTTCACCAGTTTTCCTCAACTCTGAAAAAGCTTACAGCACCTGGTATTCCTAAGCAGTCTCCCATCCCAGTACTAACCAGGCCCTACCCTTCTTAGCTTCCGAGATCAGACGAGATCGGGCGGTTTTAAGGTGGTATGGCTGTAAGCAAAGGTCTCGAAGACGGCAATGCTTCTTATACGTCAGTTATTGAATCCACGCCAGATAGATAGATAGATAGATAGATAGATAGATAGATAGATAGATAGATAGATAGATAGATAGATAGATAGATAGATAGATAGATAGATAGATAGATAGATAGATAGATAGATAGATAGATAAATTATTAGGTGAGTTGCAAAATATTTTCTGTGATATTTGACATAGATTTCACCAGTTTTCCTCAACTCTGAAAAAGCTTACAGCACCTGGTATTCCTAATCAGTCTCCCATCCCAGTACTAACCAGGCCCTACCCTTCTTAGCTTCCGAGATCAGACGAGATCGGGTGGTTTTAAGGTGGTATGGCTGTAAGCAAAGGTCATGAAGACAGCAATGCTTCTTATACGTCAGTTATTGAAACCACGCCAGATAGATAGATAGATAGATAGATAGATAGATAGATAGATAGATAGATAGATAGATAGATAGATAGATAGATAGATAGATAGATAGATAGATAGATAAATTATTAGGTGAGTTGCAAAATATTTTCTGTGATATTTGACATAGATTTCACCAGTTTTCCTCAACTCTGAAAAAGCTTACAGCACCTGGTATTCCTAAGCAGTCTCCCATCCCAGTACTAACCAGGCCCTACCCTTCTTAGCTTCCGAGATCAGACGAGATCGGGCGGTTTTAAGGTGGTATGGTTGTAAGCAAAGGTCACGAAGACAGCAATGCTTCTTATACGTCAGTTATTGAAACCACGCCAGATAGATAGATAGATAGATAGATAGATTGATAGATAGATAGATAGATAGATAGATAGATAGATAGATAGATAGATAGATAGATAGATAGATAGATAGATAGATAGATAGATAGATAGATAGATAGATAGATAAATTATTAGGTAAGTTGCAAAATATTTTCTGTGATATTTGACATAGATTTCACCAGTTTTCCTCAACTCTGAAAAAGCTTACAGCACCTGGTATTCCTAAGCAGTCTCCCATCCCAGTACTAACCAGGCCCTACCCTTCTTAGCTTCCGAAATCAGACGAGATCGGGCGGTTTTAAGGTGGTATGGCTGTAAGCAAAGGTCTCAAAGACGGCAATGCTTCTTATACGTCAGTTATTGAATCCACGCCAGATAGATAGATAGATAGATAGATAGATAGATAGATAGATAGATAGATAGATAGATAGATAGATAGATAGATAGATAGATAGATAGATAAATTATTAGGTGAGTTGCAAAATATTTTCTGTGATATTTGACATAGATTTCACCAGTTTTCCTCAACTCTGAAAAAGCTTACAGCACCTGGTATTCCTAAGCAGTCTCCCATCCCAGTACTAACCAGGCCCTACCCTTCTTAGCTTCCGAGATCAGGCGGTTTTAAGGTGGTATGGCTGTAAGCAAAGGCCACGAAGACGGCAATGCTTCTTATACGTCAGTTATTGAATCCAAGCCAGATAGATAGATAGATAGATAGATAGATAGATAGATAGATAGATAGATAGATAGATAGATAGATAGATAGATAGATAGATAGATAGATAGATAGATAGATAGATAGATAGATAGATAGATAGATAGATAGATAGATAGATCGATCGATCGATCGATCGATCGATAGATAAATTATTAGGTGAGTTGCAAAATATTTTCTGTGATATTTGACATAGATTTCACCAGTTTTCCTCAACTCTGAAAAAGCTTACAGCACCTGGTATTCCTAAGCAGTCTCCCATCCCAGTACTAACCAGGCCCTACCCTTCTTAGCTTCCGAGATCAGACGAGATCGGGCGGTTTTAAGGTGGTATGGTTGTAAGCAAAGGTCACGAAGACAGCAATGCTTCTTATACGTCAGTTATTGAAACCACGCCAGATAGATAGATAGATAGATAGATAGATTGATAGATAGATAGATAGATAGATAGATAGATAGATAGATAGATAGATAGATAGATAGATAGATAGATAGATAAATTATTAGGTAAGTTGCAAAATATTTTCTGTGATATTTGACATAGATTTCACCAGTTTTCCTCAACTCTGAAAAAGCTTACAGCACCTGGTATTCCTAAGCAGTCTCCCATCCCAGTACTAACCAGGCCCTACCCTTCTTAGCTTCCGAAATCAGACGAGATCGGGCGGTTTTAAGGTGGTATGGCTGTAAGCAAAGGTCTCGAAGACGGCAATGCTTCTTATACGTCAGTTATTGAATCCACGCCAGATAGATAGATAGATAGATAGATAGATAGATAGATAGATAGATAGATAGATAGATAGATAGATAGATAGATAGATAGATAGATAGATAGATAGATAGATAGATAGATAGATAGATAGATAGATAGATAGATAGATAAATTATTAGGTGAGTTGCAAAATATTTTCTGTGATATTTGACATAGATTTCACCAGTTTTCCTCAACTCTGAAAAAGCTTACAGCACCTGGTATTCCTAAGCAGTCTCCCATCCCAGTACTAACCAGGCCCTACCCTTCTTAGCTTCCGAGATCAGGCGGTTTTAAGGTGGTATGGCTGTAAGCAAAGGCCACGAAGACGGCAATGCTTCTTATACGTCAGTTATTGAATCCAAGCCAGATAGATAGATAGATAGATAGATAGATAGATAGATAGATAGATAGATAGATAGATAGATAGATAGATAGATAGATAGATAGATAGATAGATAGATAGATAGATAGATAGATAGATAAATTATTAGGTGAGTTGCAAAATATTTTCTGTGATATTTGACATAGATTTCACCAGTTTTCCTCAACTCTGAAAAAGCTTACAGCACCTGGTATTCCTAAGCAGTCTCCCATCCCAGTACTAACCAGGCCCTACCCTTCTTAGCTTCCGAGATCAGACGAGATCGGGCGGTTTTAAGGTGGTATGGTTGTAAGCAAAGGTCACGAAGACAGCAATGCTTCTTATACGTCAGTTATTGAAACCACGCCAGATAGATAGATAGATAGATAGATAGATTGATAGATAGATAGATAGATAGATAGATAGATAGATAGATAGATAGATAGATAGATAGATAGATAGATAGATAGATAGATAGATAGATAGATAGATAGATAGATAAATTATTAGGTAAGTTGCAAAATATTTTCTGTGATATTTGACATAGATTTCACCAGTTTTCCTCAACTCTGAAAAAGCTTACAGCACCTGGTATTCCTAAGCAGTCTCCCATCCCAGTACTAACCAGGCCCTACCCTTCTTAGCTTCCGAAATCAGACGAGATCGGGCGGTTTTAAGGTGGTATGGCTGTAAGCAAAGGTCTCAAAGACGGCAATGCTTCTTATACGTCAGTTATTGAATCCACGCCAGATAGATAGATAGATAGATAGATAGATAGATAGATAGATAGATAGATAGATAGATAGATAGATAGATAGATAGATAGATAGATAGATAAATTATTAGGTGAGTTGCAAAATATTTTCTGTGATATTTGACATAGATTTCACCAGTTTTCCTCAACTCTGAAAAAGCTTACAGCACCTGGTATTCCTAAGCAGTCTCCCATCCCAGTACTAACCAGGCCCTACCCTTCTTAGCTTCCGAGATCAGGCGGTTTTAAGGTGGTATGGCTGTAAGCAAAGGCCACGAAGACGGCAATGCTTCTTATACGTCAGTTATTGAATCCAAGCCAGATAGATAGATAGATAGATAGATAGATAGATAGATAGATAGATAGATAGATAGATAGATAGATAGATAGATAGATAGATAGATAGATAGATAGATAGATAGATAGATAGATAGATAGATAGATAGATAGATAGATAGATAGATAGATAGATAGATAGATAGATAGATAGATAGATCGATCGATCGATAGATAAATTATTAGGTGAGTTGCAAAATATTTTCTGTGATATTTGACATAGATTTCACCAGTTTTCCTCAACTCTGAAAAAGCTTACAGCACCTGGTATTCCTAAGCAGTCTCCCATCCCAGTACTAACCAGGCCCTACCCTTCTTAGCTTCCGAGATCAGACGAGATCGGGCGGTTTTAAGGTGGTATGGTTGTAAGCAAAGGTCACGAAGACAGCAATGCTTCTTATACGTCAGTTATTGAAACCACGCCAGATAGATAGATAGATAGATAGATAGATAGATAGATAGATAGATAGATAGATAGATAGATAGATAGATAGATAGATAGATAGATAGATAGATAGATAGATAGATAGATAGATAGATAGATAGATAGATAGATAAATTATTAGGTAAGTTGCAAAATATTTTCTGTGATATTTGACATAGATTTCACCAGTTTTCCTCAACTCTGAAAAAGCTTACTGCACCTGGTATTCCTAAGCAGTCTCCCATCCCAGTACTAACCAGGCCCTACCCTTCTTAGCTTCCGAAATCAGACGAGATCGGGCGGTTTTAAGGTGGTATGGCTGTAAGCAAAGGTCTCGAAGACGGCAATGCTTCTTATACGTCAGTTATTGAATCCACGCCAGATAGATAGATAGATAGATAGATAGATAGATAGATAGATAGATAGATAGATAGATAGATAGATAGATAGATAGATAGATAGATAGATAGATAGATAGATAGATAGATAGATAGATAAATTATTAGGTGAGTTGCAAAATATTTTCTGTGATATTTGACATAGATTTCACCAGTTTTCCTCAACTCTGAAAAAGCTTACAGCACCTGGTATTCCTAAGCAGTCTCCCATCCCAGTACTAACCAGGCCCTACCCTTCTTAGCTTCCGAGATCAGGCGGTTTTAAGGTGGTATGGCTGTAAGCAAAGGCCACGAAGACGGCAATGCTTCTTATACGTCAGTTATTGAATCCAAGCCAGATAGATAGATAGATAGATAGATAGATAGATAGATAGATAGATAGATAGATAGATAGATAGATAGATAGATAGATAGATAGATAGATAGATAGATAGATAGATAGATAGATAGATAGATAGATAGATAGATAGATAGATAGATAGATAGATCGATCGATCGATCGATCGATCGATAGATAAATTATTAGGTGAGTTGCAAAATATTTTCTGTGATATTTGACATAGATTTCACCAGTTTTCCTCAACTCTGAAAAAGCTTACAGCACCTGGTATTCCTAAGCAGTCTCCCATCCCAGTACTAACCAGGCCCTACCCTTCTTAGCTTCCGAGATCAGGCGGTTTTAAGGTGGTATGGCTGTAAGCAAAGGCCACGAAGACGGCAATGCTTCTTATACGTCAGTTATTGAATCCAAGCCAGATAGATAGATAGATAGATAGATAGATAGATAGATAGATAGATAGATAGATAGATAGATAGATAGATAGATTATTAGGTACGTTGCAAAATATTTTCTGTGATATTTGACATAGATTTCACCAGTTTTCCTCAACTCTGAAAAAGCTTACAGCACCTGGTATTCCTAAGCAGTCTCCCATCCCAGTACTAACCAGGCCCTACCCTTCTTAGCTTCCGAGATCAGACGAGATCGGGCTGTTTTAAGGTGGTATGGCTGTAAGCATAGGGCACGAAGACAGCAATGCTTCTTATACGTCAGTTATTGAAACCACGCCAGATAGATAGATAGATAGATAGATAGATAGATAGATAGATAGATAGATAGATAGATAGATAGATAGATAGATAGATAGATAGATAGATAGATAGATAGATAGATAGATAGATAGATAAATTATTAGGTGAGTTGCAAAGTATTTTCTGTGATATTTGACATCGATTTCACCAGTTTTCCTCAACTCTGAAAAAGCTTACAGCACCTGGTATTCCTAAGCAGTCTCCCATCCCAGTACTAACCAGGCCCTACCCTTCTTAGCTTCCGAGATCAGACGAGATCGGGCTGTTTTAAGGTGGTATGGCTGTAAGCATAGGGCACGAAGACAGCAATGCTTCTTATACGTCAGTTATTGAAACCACGCCAGATAGATAGATAGATAGATAGATAGATAGATAGATAGATAGATAGATAGATAGATAGATAGATAGATAGATAGATAGATAGATAGATAGATAGATAGATAGATAGATAGATAGATAGATAGATAGATAGATAGATAGATAGATAGATAAATTATTAGGTGAGTTGCAAAGTATTTTCTGTGATATTTGACATCGATTTCACCAGTTTTCCTCAACTCTGAAAAAGCTTACAGCACCTGGTATTCCTAAGCAGTCTCCCATCCCAGTACTAACCAGGCCCTACCCTTCTTAGCTTCCGAGATCAGACGAGATCGGGCGGTTTTAAGGTGGTATGGCTGTAAGCAAAGGTCACGAAGACGGCAATGCTTCTTATACGTCAGTTATTGAAACCACGCCAGATAGATAGATAGATAGATAGATAGATAGATAGATAGATAGATAGATAGATAGATAAATTATTAGGTGAGTTGCAAAATATTTTCTGTGATATTTGACATAGATTTCACCAGTTTTCCTCAACTCTGAAAAAGCTTACAGCACCTGGTATTCCTAAGCAGTCTCCCATCCCAGTACTAACCAGGCCCTACCCTTCTTAGCTTCCGAGATCAGGCGGTTTTAAGGTGGTATGGCTGTAAGCAAAGGCCACGAAGACGGCAATGCTTCTTATACGTCAGTTATTGAATCCAAGCCAGATAGATAGATAGATAGATAGATAGATAGATAGATAGATAGATAGATAGATAGATAGATAGATAGATAGATAGATAGATAGATTATTAGGTACGTTGCAAAATATTTTCTGTGATATTTGACATAGATTTCACCAGTTTTCCTCAACTCTGAAAAAGCTTACAGCACCTGGTATTCCTAAGCAGTCTCCCATCCCAGTACTAACCAGGCCCTACCCTTCTTAGCTTCCGAGATCAGACGAGATCGGGCTGTTTTAAGGTGGTATGGCTGTAAGCATAGGGCACGAAGACAGCAATGCTTCTTATACGTCAGTTATTGAAACCACGCCAGATAGATAGATAGATAGATAGATAGATAGATAGATAGATAGATAGATAGATAGATAGATAGATAGATAGATAGATAGATAGATAGATAGATAGATAGATAGATAAATTATTAGGTGAGTTGCAAAGTATTTTCTGTGATATTTGACATCGATTTCACCAGTTTTCCTCAACTCTGAAAAAGCTTACAGCACCTGGTATTCCTAAGCAGTCTCCCATCCCAGTACTAACCAGGCCCTACCCTTCTTAGCTTCCGAGATCAGACGAGATCGGGCTGTTTTAAGGTGGTATGGCTGTAAGCATAGGGCACGAAGACAGCAATGCTTCTTATACGTCAGTTATTGAAACCACGCCAGATAGATAGATAGATAGATAGATAGATAGATAGATAGATAGATAGATAGATAGATAGATAGATAGATAGATAGATAGATAGATAGATAGATAGATAGATAGATAGATAGATAGATAGATAGATAAATTATTAGGTGAGTTGCAAAGTATTTTCTGTGATATTTGACATCGATTTCACCAGTTTTCCTCAACTCTGAAAAAGCTTACAGCACCTGGTATTCCTAAGCAGTCTCCCATCCCAGTACTAACCAGGCCCTACCCTTCTTAGCTTCCGAGATCAGACGAGATCGGGCGGTTTTAAGGTGGTATGGCTGTAAGCAAAGGTCACGAAGACGGCAATGCTTCTTATACGTCAGTTATTGAAACCACGCCAGATAGATAGATAGATAGATAGATAGATAGATAGATAGATAGATAGATAGATAAATTATTAGGTGAGTTGCAAAATATTTTCTGTGATATTTGACATAGATTTCACCAGTTTTCCTCAACTCTGAAAAAGCTTACAGCACCTGGTATTCCTAAGCAGTCTCCCATCCCAGTACTAACCAGGCCCTACCCTTCTTAGCTTCCGAGATCAGGCGGTTTTAAGGTGGTATGGCTGTAAGCAAAGGCCACGAAGACGGCAATGCTTCTTATACGTCAGT
Organism: Lipophrys pholis; assembly: GCF_963383615.2. Taxonomy (NCBI): domain Eukaryota; kingdom Metazoa; phylum Chordata; class Actinopteri; order Blenniiformes; family Blenniidae; genus Lipophrys; species Lipophrys pholis. The sequence goes on along the minus strand of NC_137635.1, from coordinate 21,840,153 downwards.
TATTGAATCCAAGCCAGATAGATAGATAGATAGATAGATAGATAGATAGATAGATAGATAGATAGATAGATAGATAGATAGATAGATAGATAGATAGATAGATAGATAGATAGATAGATAGATAGATAGATTATTAGGTACGTTGCAAAATATTTTCTGTGATATTTGACATAGATTTCACCAGTTTTCCTCAACTCTGAAAAAGCTTACAGCACCTGGTATTCCTAAGCAGTCTCCCATCCCAGTACTAACCAGGCCCTACCCTTCATAGCTTCCGAGATCAGACGAGATCGGGCTGTTTTAAGGTGGTATGGCTGTAAGCATAGGGCACGAAGACAGCAATGCTTCTTATACGTCAGTTATTGAAACCACGCCAGATAGATAGATAGATAGATAGATAGATAGATAGATAGATAGATAGATAGATAGATAGATAGATAGATAGATAGATAGATAGATAGATAGATAGATAGATAGATAAATTATTAGGTGAGTTGCAAAGTATTTTCTGTGATATTTGACATCGATTTCACCAGTTTTCCTCAACTCTGAAAAAGCTTACAGCACCTGGTATTCCTAAGCAGTCTCCCATCCCAGTACTAACCAGGCCCTACCCTTCTTAGCTTCCGAGATCAGACGAGATCGGGCTGTTTTAAGGTGGTATGGCTGTAAGCATAGGGCACGAAGACAGCAATGCTTCTTATACGTCAGTTATTGAAACCACGCCAGATAGATAGATAGATAGATAGATAGATAGATAGATAGATAGATAGATAGATAGATAGATAGATAGATAGATAGATAGATAGATAGATAGATAGATAGATAGATAGATAGATAGATAGATAGATAGATAGATAGATAAATTATTAGGTGAGTTGCAAAGTATTTTCTGTGATATTTGACATCGATTTCACCAGTTTTCCTCAACTCTGAAAAAGCTTACAGCACCTGGTATTCCTAAGCAGTCTCCCATCCCAGTACTAACCAGGCCCTACCCTTCTTAGCTTCCGAGATCAGACGAGATCGGGCGGTTTTAAGGTGGTATGGCTGTAAGCAAAGGTCACGAAGACGGCAATGCTTCTTATACGTCAGTTATTGAAACCACGCCAGATAGATAGATAGATAGATAGATAGATAGATAGATAGATAGATAGATAGATAGATAGATAGATAGATAGATAGATAGATAGATAGATAGATAGATAGATAGATAGATAGATAGATAGATAGATAGATAGATAAATTATTAGGTGAGTTGCAAAGTATTTTCTGTGATTTTTGACATAGATTTCACCAGTTTTCCTCAACTCTGAAAAAGCTTACAGCACCTGGTATTCCTAAGCAGTCTCCCATCCCAGTACTAACCAGGCCCTACCCTTCTTAACTTCCGAGATCAGACGAGATCGGGCGGTTTTAAGGTGGTATGGCTGTAAGCAAAGGTCACGAAGACGGCAATGCTTCTTATACGTCAGTTATTGAAACCACGCCAGATAGATAGATAGATAGATAGATAGATAGATAGATAGATAGATAGATAGATAGATAAATTATTAGGTGAGTTGCAAAATATTTTCTGTGATATTTGACATAGATTTCACCAGTTTTCCTCAACTCTGAAAAAGCTTACAGCACCTGGTATTCCTAAGCAGTCTCCCATCCCAGTACTAACCAGGCCCTACCCTTCTTAGCTTCCGAGATCAGACGAGATCGGGCGGTTTTAAGGTGGTATGGCTGTAAGCAAAGGTCGCGAAGACAGCAATGCTTCTTATACGTCAGTTATTGAAACCACGCCAGATAGATAGATAGATAGATAGATAGATAGATAGATAGATAGATAGATAGATAGATAGATAGATAGATAGATAGATAGATAGATAGATAGATAGATAAATTATTAGGTGAGTTGCAAAATATTTTCTGTGATATTTGACATAGATTTCACCAGTTTTCCTCAACTCTGAAAAAGCTTACAGCACCTGGTATTCCTAAGCAGTCTCCCATCCCAGTACTAACCAGGCCCTACCCTTCTTAGCTTCCGAGATCAGACGAGATCGGGCGGTTTTAAGGTGGTATGGCTGTAAGCAAAGGTCGCGAAGACAGCAATGCTTCTTATACGTCAGTTATTGAAACCACGCCAGATAGATAGATAGATAGATAGATAGATAGATAGATAGATAGATAGATAGATAGATAGATAGATAGATAGATAGATAGATAGATAGATAGATAGATAGATAGATTATTTGGTGAGTTGCAAAATATTTTCTGTGATATTTGACATAGATTTCACCAGTTTTCCTCAACTCTGAAAAAGCTTACAGCACCTGGTATTCCTAAGCAGTCTCCCATCCCAGTACTAACCAGGCCCTACCCTTCTTAGCTTCCGAGATCAGGCGGTTTTAAGGTGGTATGGCTGTAAGCAAAGGCCACGAAGACGGCAATGCTTCTTATACGTCAGTTATTGAATCCAAGCCAGATAGATAGATAGATCGATCGATCGATAAATTATTAGGTGAGTTGCAAAATATTTTCTGTGATATTTGACATAGATTTCACCAGTTTTCCTCAACTCTGAAAAAGCTTACAGCACCTGGTATTCCTAAGCAGTCTCCCATCCCAGTACTAACCAGGCCCTACCCTTCTTAGCTTCCGAGATCAGGCGGTTTTAAGGTGGTATGGCTGTAAGCAAAGGCCACGAAGACGGCAATGCTTCTTATACGTCAGTTATTGAATCCAAGCCAGATAGATAGATAGATAGATAGATAGATAGATAGATAGATAGATAGATAGATAGATAGATAGATAGATAGATAGATAGATAGATAGATAGATAGATAGATAGATAGATCGATCGATCGATCGATCGATCGATCGATCGATCGATCGATCGATAGATAAATTATTAGGTGAGTTGCAAAATATTTTCTGTGATATTTGACATAGATTTCACCAGTTTTCCTCAACTCTGAAAAAGCTTACAGCACCTGGTATTCCTAAGCAGTCTCCCATCCCAGTACTAACCAGGCCCTACCCTTCTTAGCTTCCGAGATCAGGCGGTTTTAAGGTGGTATGGCTGTAAGCAAAGGCCACGAAGACGGCAATGCTTCTTATACGTCAGTTATTGAATCCAAGCCAGATAGATAGATAGATAGATAGATAGATAGATAGATAGATAGATAGATAGATAGATAGATAGATAGATAGATAGATAGATAGATAGATAGATAGATAGATAGATAGATAGATTATTAGGTACGTTGCAAAATATTTTCTGTGATATTTGACATAGATTTCACCAGTTTTCCTCAACTCTGAAAAAGCTTACAGCACCTGGTATTCCTAAGCAGTCTCCCATCCCAGTACTAACCAGGCCCTACCCTTCTTAGCTTCCGAGATCAGACGAGATCGGGCTGTTTTAAGGTGGTATGGCTGTAAGCATAGGGCACGAAGACAGCAATGCTTCTTATACGTCAGTTATTGAAACCACGCCAGATAGATAGATAGATAGATAGATAGATAGATAGATAGATAGATAGATAGATAGATAGATAGATAGATAGATAGATAGATAGATAGATAGATAGATAGATAGATAAATTATTAGGTGAGTTGCAAAGTATTTTCTGTGATATTTGACATCGATTTCACCAGTTTTCCTCAACTCTGAAAAAGCTTACAGCACCTGGTATTCCTAAGCAGTCTCCCATCCCAGTACTAACCAGGCCCTACCCTTCTTAGCTTCCGAGATCAGACGAGATCGGGCGGTTTTAAGGTGGTATGGCTGTAAGCAAAGGTCACGAAGACGGCAATGCTTCTTATACGTCAGTTATTGAAACCACGCCAGATAGATAGATAGATAGATAGATAGATAGATAGATAGATAGATAGATAGATAGATAGATAGATAGATAGATAGATAGATAGATAGATAGATAGATAGATAGATAGATAAATTATTAGGTGAGTTGCAAAGTATTTTCTGTGATTTTTGACATAGATTTCACCAGTTTTCCTCAACTCTGAAAAAGCTTACAGCACCTGGTATTCCTAAGCAGTCTCCCATCCCAGTACTAACCAGGCCCTACCCTTCTTAACTTCCGAGATCAGACGAGATCGGGCGGTTTTAAGGTGGTATGGCTGTAAGCAAAGGTCACGAAGACGGCAATGCTTCTTATACGTCAGTTATTGAAACCACGCCAGATAGATAGATAGATAGATAGATAGATAGATAGATAGATAGATAGATAGATAGATAAATTATTAGGTGAGTTGCAAAATATTTTCTGTGATATTTGACATAGATTTCACCAGTTTTCCTCAACTCTGAAAAAGCTTACAGCACCTGGTATTCCTAAGCAGTCTCCCATCCCAGTACTAACCAGGCCCTACCCTTCTTAGCTTCCGAGATCAGACGAGATCGGGCGGTTTTAAGGTGGTATGGCTGTAAGCAAAGGTCGCGAAGACAGCAATGCTTCTTATACGTCAGTTATTGAAACCACGCCAGATAGATAGATAGATAGATAGATAGATAGATAGATAGATAGATAGATAGATAGATAGATAGATAGATAGATAGATAGATAGATAGATAGATAGATAGATAGATAAATTATTAGGTGAGTTGCAAAATATTTTCTGTGATATTTGACATAGATTTCACCAGTTTTCCTCAACTCTGAAAAAGCTTACAGCACCTGGTATTCCTAAGCAGTCTCCCATCCCAGTACTAACCAGGCCCTACCCTTCTTAGCTTCCGAGATCAGACGAGATCGGGCGGTTTTAAGGTGGTATGGCTGTAAGCAAAGGTCGCGAAGACAGCAATGCTTCTTATACGTCAGTTATTGAAACCACGCCAGATAGATAGATAGATAGATAGATAGATAGATAGATAGATAGATAGATAGATAGATAGATAGATAGATAGATAGATAGATAGATAGATAGATAGATAGATTATTTGGTGAGTTGCAAAATATTTTCTGTGATATTTGACATAGATTTCACCAGTTTTCCTCAACTCTGAAAAAGCTTACAGCACCTGGTATTCCTAAGCAGTCTCCCATCCCAGTACTAACCAGGCCCTACCCTTCTTAGCTTCCGAGATCAGGCGGTTTTAAGGTGGTATGGCTGTAAGCAAAGGCCACGAAGACGGCAATGCTTCTTATACGTCAGTTATTGAATCCAAGCCAGATAGATAGATAGATCGATCGATCGATAAATTATTAGGTGAGTTGCAAAATATTTTCTGTGATATTTGACATAGATTTCACCAGTTTTCCTCAACTCTGAAAAAGCTTACAGCACCTGGTATTCCTAAGCAGTCTCCCATCCCAGTACTAACCAGGCCCTACCCTTCTTAGCTTCCGAGATCAGGCGGTTTTAAGGTGGTATGGCTGTAAGCAAAGGCCACGAAGACGGCAATGCTTCTTATACGTCAGTTATTGAATCCAAGCCAGATAGATAGATAGATAGATAGATAGATAGATAGATAGATAGATAGATAGATAGATAGATAGATAGATAGATAGATAGATAGATAGATAGATAGATAGATAGATAGATAGATAGATAGATCGATCGATCGATCGATCGATCGATCGATCGATCGATCGATAGATAAATTATTAGGTGAGTTGCAAAATATTTTCTGTGATATTTGACATAGATTTCACCAGTTTTCCTCAACTCTGAAAAAGCTTACAGCACCTGGTATTCCTAAGCAGTCTCCCATCCCAGTACTAACCAGGCCCTACCCTTCTTAGCTTCCGAGATCAGGCGGTTTTAAGGTGGTATGGCTGTAAGCAAAGGCCACGAAGACGGCAATGCTTCTTATACGTCAGTTATTGAATCCAAGCCAGATAGATAGATAGATAGATAGATAGATAGATAGATAGATAGATAGATAGATAGATAGATAGATAGATAGATAGATAGATAGATAGATAGATAGATAGATAGATAGATAGATTATTAGGTACGTTGCAAAATATTTTCTGTGATATTTGACATAGATTTCACCAGTTTTCCTCAACTCTGAAAAAGCTTACAGCACCTGGTATTCCTAAGCAGTCTCCCATCCCAGTACTAACCAGGCCCTACCCTTCTTAGCTTCCGAGATCAGACGAGATCGGGCTGTTTTAAGGTGGTATGGCTGTAAGCATAGGGCACGAAGACAGCAATGCTTCTTATACGTCAGTTATTGAAACCACGCCAGATAGATAGATAGATAGATAGATAGATAGATAGATAGATAGATAGATAGATAGATAGATAGATAGATAGATAGATAGATAGATAGATAGATAGATAGATAGATAAATTATTAGGTGAGTTGCAAAGTATTTTCTGTGATATTTGACATCGATTTCACCAGTTTTCCTCAACTCTGAAAAAGCTTACAGCACCTGGTATTCCTAAGCAGTCTCCCATCCCAGTACTAACCAGGCCCTACCCTTCTTAGCTTCCGAGATCAGACGAGATCGGGCGGTTTTAAGGTGGTATGGCTGTAAGCAAAGGTCACGAAGACGGCAATGCTTCTTATACGTCAGTTATTGAAACCACGCCAGATAGATAGATAGATAGATAGATAGATAGATAGATAGATAGATAGATAGATAGATAGATAGATAGATAGATAGATAGATAGATAGATAGATAGATAGATAGATAGATAGATAGATAGATAGATAAATTATTAGGTGAGTTGCAAAGTATTTTCTGTGATTTTTGACATAGATTTCACCAGTTTTCCTCAACTCTGAAAAAGCTTACAGCACCTGGTATTCCTAAGCAGTCTCCCATCCCAGTACTAACCAGGCCCTACCCTTCTTAACTTCCGAGATCAGACGAGATCGGGCGGTTTTAAGGTGGTATGGCTGTAAGCAAAGGTCACGAAGACGGCAATGCTTCTTATACGTCAGTTATTGAAACCACGCCAGATAGATAGATAGATAGATAGATAGATAGATAGATAGATAGATAGATAGATAGATAGATAGATAGATAGATAGATAGATAGATAGATAGATAGATAGATAGATAAATTATTAGGTGAGTTGCAAAATATTTTCTGTGATATTTGACATAGATTTCACCAGTTTTCCTCAACTCTGAAAAAGCTTACAGCACCTGGTATTCCTAAGCAGTCTCCCATCCCAGTACTAACCAGGCCCTACCCTTCTTAGCTTCCGAGATCAGACGAGATCGGGCGGTTTTAAGGTGGTATGGCTGTAGGCAAAGGTCGCGAAGACAGCAATGCTTCTTATACGTCAGTTATTGAAACCACGCCAGATAGATAGATAGATAGATAGATAGATAGATAGATAGATAGATAGATAGATAGATAGATAGATAGATAGATAGATAGATAGATAGATAGATAGATAGATAGATAGATAGATAGATAGATAGATAGATAGATAGATAGATAGATTATTTGGTGAGTTGCAAAATATTTTCTGTGATATTTGACATAGATTTCACCAGTTTTCCTCAACTCTGAAAAAGCTTACAGCACCTGGTATTCCTAAGCAGTCTCCAGTCCCAGTACTAACCAGGCCCTACCCTTCTTAGCTTCCGAGATCAGGCGGTTTTAAGGTGGTATGGCTGTAAGCAAAGGCCACGAAGACGGCAATGCTTCTTATACGTCAGTTATTGAATCCAAGCCAGATAGATAGATAGATAGATAGATAGATAGATAGATAGATAGATAGATAGATAGATAGATAGATAGATAGATAGATTGATAGATAGATAGATAGATAGATCGATCGATCGATCGATCGATCGATCGATCGATAGATAAATTATTAGGTGAGTTGCAAAATATTTTCTGTGATATTTGACATAGATTTCACCAGTTTTCCTCAACTCTGAAAAAGCTTACAGCACCTGGTATTCCTAAGCAGTCTCCCATCCCAGTACTAACCAGGCCCTACCCTTCTTAGCTTCCGAGATCAGGCGGTTTTAAGGTGGTATGGCTGTAAGCAAAGGCCACGAAGACGGCAATGCTTCTTATACGTCAGTTATTGAATCCAAGCCAGATAGATAGATAGATAGATAGATAGATAGATAGATAGATAGATAGATAGATAGATAGATAGATAGATAGATAGATAGATAGATAGATAGATAGATAGATAGATAGATAGATAGATAGATAGATAGATAGATAGATAGATAGATAGATAGATAGATAGATAGATAGATCGATCGATAGATAAATTATTAGGTGAGTTGCAAAATATTTTCTGTGATATTTGACATAGATTTCACCAGTTTTCCTCAACTCTGAAAAAGCTTACAGCACCTGGTATTCCTAAGCAGTCTCCCATCCCAGTACTAACCAGGCCCTACCCTTCTTAGCTTCCGAGATCAGGCGGTTTTAAGGTGGTATGGCTGTAAGCAAAGGCCACGAAGACGGCAATGCTTCTTATACGTCAGTTATTGAATCCAAGCCAGATAGATAGATAGATAGATAGATAGATAGATAGATAGATAGATAGATAGATAGATAGATAGATAGATTATTAGGTACGTTGCAAAATATTTTCTGTGATATTTGACATAGATTTCACCAGTTTTCCTCAACTCTGAAAAAGCTTACAGCACCTGGTATTCCTAAGCAGTCTCCCATCCCAGTACTAACCAGGCCCTACCCTTCTTAGCTTCCGAGATCAGACGAGATCGGGCGGTTTTAAGGTGGTATGGCTGTAAGCAAAGGTCGCGAAGACAGCAATGCTTCTTATACGTCAGTTATTGAAACCACGCCAGATAGATAGATAGATAGATAGATAGATAGATAGATAGATAGATAGATAGATAGATAGATAGATAGATAGATAGATAGATAGATAGATAGATAGATAGATAGATAGATAGATAGATAGATAGATTATTTGGTGAGTTGCAAAATATTTTCTGTGATATTTGACATAGATTTCACCAGTTTTCCTCAACTCTGAAAAAGCTTACAGCACCTGGTATTCCTAAGCAGTCTCCCATCCCAGTACTAACCAGGCCCTACCCTTCTTAGCTTCCGAGATCAGGCGGTTTTAAGGTGGTATGGCTGTAAGCAAAGGCCACGAAGACGGCAATGCTTCTTATACGTCAGTTATTGAATCCAAGCCAGATAGATAGATAGATCGATCGATCGATAAATTATTAGGTGAGTTGCAAAATATTTTCTGTGATATTTGACATAGATTTCACCAGTTTTCCTCAACTCTGAAAAAGCTTACAGCACCTGGTATTCCTAAGCAGTCTCCCATCCCAGTACTAACCAGGCCCTACCCTTCTTAGCTTCCGAGATCAGGCGGTTTTAAGGTGGTATGGCTGTAAGCAAAGGCCACGAAGACGGCAATGCTTCTTATACGTCAGTTATTGAATCCAAGCCAGATAGATAGATAGATAGATAGATAGATAGATAGATAGATAGATAGATAGATAGATAGATAGATAGATAGATAGATAGATAGATAGATAGATAGATAGATAGATAGATAGATAGATAGATAGATAGATAGATAGATAGATAGATAGATAGATAGATCGATCGATCGATCGATCGATCGATCGATCGATCGATCGATCGATCGATCGATCGATCGATCGATAGATAAATTATTAGGTGAGTTGCAAAATATTTTCTGTGATATTTGACATAGATTTCACCAGTTTTCCTCAACTCTGAAAAAGCTTACAGCACCTGGTATTCCTAAGCAGTCTCCCATCCCAGTACTAACCAGGCCCTACCCTTCTTAGCTTCCGAGATCAGGCGGTTTTAAGGTGGTATGGCTGTAAGCAAAGGCCACGAAGACGGCAATGCTTCTTATACGTCAGTTATTGAATCCAAGCCAGATAGATAGATAGATAGATAGATAGATAGATAGATAGATAGATAGATAGATAGATAGATAGATAGATAGATAGATAGATAGATAGATAGATAGATAGATAGATAGATAGATAGATAGATAGATAGATTATTAGGTACGTTGCAAAATATTTTCTGTGATATTTGACATAGATTTCACCAGTTTTCCTCAACTCTGAAAAAGCTTACAGCACCTGGTATTCCTAAGCAGTCTCCCATCCCAGTACTAACCAGGCCCTACCCTTCTTAGCTTCCGAGATCAGACGAGATCGGGCTGTTTTAAGGTGGTATGGCTGTAAGCATAGGGCACGAAGACAGCAATGCTTCTTATACGTCAGTTATTGAAACCACGCCAGATAGATAGATAGATAGATAGATAGATAGATAGATAGATAGATAGATAGATAGATAGATAGATAGATAGATAGATAGATAGATAGATAGATAGATAGATAGATAAATTATTAGGTGAGTTGCAAAGTATTTTCTGTGATATTTGACATCGATTTCACCAGTTTTCCTCAACTCTGAAAAAGCTTACAGCACCTGGTATTCCTAAGCAGTCTCCCATCCCAGTACTAACCAGGCCCTACCCTTCTTAGCTTCCGAGATCAGACGAGATCGGGCGGTTTTAAGGTGGTACGGCTGTAAGCAAAGGTCACGAAGACGGCAATGCTTCTTATACGTCAGTTATTGAAACCACGCCAGATAGATAGATAGATAGATAGATAGATAGATAGATAGATAGATAGATAGATAGATAGATAGATAGATAGATAGATAGATAGATAGATAGATAAATTATTAGGTGAGTTGCAAAGTATTTTCTGTGATTTTTGACATAGATTTCACCAGTTTTCCTCAACTCTGAAAAAGCTTACAGCACCTGGTATTCCTAAGCAGTCTCCCATCCCAGTACTAACCAGGCCCTACCCTTCTTAACTTCCGAGATCAGACGAGATCGGGCGGTTTTAAGGTGGTATGGCTGTAAGCAAAGGTCACGAAGACGGCAATGCTTCTTATACGTCAGTTATTGAAACCACGCCAGATAGATAGATAGATAGATAGATAGATAGATAGATAGATAGATAGATAGATAGATAGATAGATAGATAGATAGATAGATAGATAGATAGATAGATAAATTATTAGGTGAGTTGCAAAATATTTTCTGTGATATTTGACATAGATTTCACCAGTTTTCCTCAACTCTGAAAAAGCTTACAGCACCTGGTATTCCTAAGCAGTCTCCCATCCCAGTACTAACCAGGCCCTACCCTTCTTAGCTTCCGAGATCAGACGAGATCGGGCGGTTTTAAGGTGGTATGGCTGTAAGCAAAGGTCGCGAAGACAGCAATGCTTCTTATACGTCAGTTATTGAAACCACGCCAGATAGATAGATAGATAGATAGATAGATAGATAGATAGATAGATAGATAGATAGATAGATAGATAGATAGATAGATAGATAGATAGATAGATAGATAGATAGATAGATAGATAGATAGATAGATAGATAGATTATTTGGTGAGTTGCAAAATATTTTCTGTGATATTTGACATAGATTTCACCAGTTTTCCTCAACTCTGAAAAAGCTTACAGCACCTGGTATTCCTAAGCAGTCTCCAGTCCCAGTACTAACCAGGCCCTACCCTTCTTAGCTTCCGAGATCAGGCGGTTTTAAGGTGGTATGGCTGTAAGCAAAGGCCACGAAGACGGCAATGCTTCTTATACGTCAGTTATTGAATCCAAGCCAGATAGATAGATAGATAGATAGATAGATAGATAGATAGATAGATAGATAGATAGATAGATAGATAGATAGATAGATAGATTGATAGATAGATAGATAGATAGATAGATAGATAGATAGATCGATCGATCGATCGATCGATAGATAAATTATTAGGTGAGTTGCAAAATATTTTCTGTGATATTTGACATAGATTTCACCAGTTTTCCTCAACTCTGAAAAAGCTTACAGCACCTGGTATTCCTAAGCAGTCTCCCATCCCAGTACTAACCAGGCCCTACCCTTCTTAGCTTCCGAGATCAGGCGGTTTTAAGGTGGTATGGCTGTAAGCAAAGGCCACGAAGACGGCAATGCTTCTTATACGTCAGTTATTGAATCCAAGCCAGATAGATAGATAGATAGATAGATAGATAGATAGATAGATAGATAGATAGATAGATAGATAGATAGATAGATAGATAGATAGATAGATAGATAGATAGATAGATAGATAGATAGATAGATAGATAGATCGATCGATCGATCGATCGATCGATCGATCGATCGATCGATAGATAAATTATTAGGTGAGTTGCAAAATATTTTCTGTGATATTTGACATAGATTTCACCAGTTTTCCTCAACTCTGAAAAAGCTTACAGCACCTGGTATTCCTAAGCAGTCTCCCATCCCAGTACTAACCAGGCCCTACCCTTCTTAGCTTCCGAGATCAGGCGGTTTTAAGGTGGTATGGCTGTAAGCAAAGGCCACGAAGACGGCAATGCTTCTTATACGTCAGTTATTGAATCCAAGCCAGATAGATAGATAGATAGATAGATAGATAGATAGATAGATAGATAGATAGATAGATAGATAGATAGATAGATAGATAGATAGATAGATAGATAGATAGATAGATAGATAGATTGATAGATAGATAGATAGATAGATAGATAGATAGATAGATAGATAGATCGATCGATAGATAAATTATTAGGTGAGTTGCAAAATATTTTCTGTGATATTTGACATAGATTTCACCAGTTTTCCTCAACTCTGAAAAAGCTTACAGCACCTGGTATTCCTAAGCAGTCTCCCATCCCAGTACTAACCAGGCCCTACCCTTCTTAGCTTCCGAGATCAGGCGGTTTTAAGGTGGTATGGCTGTAAGCAAAGGCCACGAAGACGGCAATGCTTCTTATACGTCAGTTATTGAATCCAAGCCAGATAGATAGATAGATAGATAGATAGATAGATAGATAGATAGATAGATAGATAGATAGATAGATAGATAGATAGATAGATAGATTATTAGGTACGTTGCAAAATATTTTCTGTGATATTTGACATAGATTTCACCAGTTTTCCTCAACTCTGAAAAAGCTTACAGCACCTGGTATTCCTAAGCAGTCTCCCATCCCAGTACTAACCAGGCCCTACCCTTCTTAGCTTCCGAGATCAGGCGGTTTTAAGGTGGTATGGCTGTAAGCAAAGGCCACGAAGACGGCAATGCTTCTTATACGTCAGTTATTGAATCCAAGCCAGATAGATAGATAGATAGATAGATAGATAGATAGATAGATAGATAGATAGATAGATAGATAGATAGATAGATAGATAGATAGATAGATAGATAGATAGATAGATAGATAGATTATTAGGTACGTTGCAAAATATTTTCTGTGATATTTGACATAGATTTCACCAGTTTTCCTCAACTCTGAAAAAGCTTACAGCACCTGGTATTCCTAAGCAGTCTCCCATCCCAGTACTAACCAGGCCCTACCCTTCTTAGCTTCCGAGATCAGACGAGATCGGGCTGTTTTAAGGTGGTATGGCTGTAAGCATAGGGCACGAAGACAGCAATGCTTCTTATACGTCAGTTATTGAAACCACGCCAGATAGATAGATAGATAGATAGATAGATAGATAGATAGATAGATAGATAGATAGATAGATAGATAGATAGATAGATAGATAGATAGATAGATAGATAGATAGATAGATAGATAGATAGATAGATAGATAAATTATTAGGTGAGTTGCAAAGTATTTTCTGTGATATTTGACATCGATTTCACCAGTTTTCCTCAACTCTGAAAAAGCTTACAGCACCTGGTATTCCTAAGCAGTCTCCCATCCCAGTACTAACCAGGCCCTACCCTTCTTAGCTTCCGAGATCAGACGAGATCGGGCGGTTTTAAGGTGGTATGGCTGTAAGCAAAGGTCACGAAGACGGCAATGCTTCTTATACGTCAGTTATTGAAACCACGCCAGATAGATAGATAGATAGATAGATAGATAGATAGATAGATAGATAGATAGATAGATAGATAGATAGATAGATAAATTATTAGGTGAGTTGCAAAATATTTTCTGTGATATTTGACATAGATTTCACCAGTTTTCCTCAACTCTGAAAAAGCTTACAGCACCTGGTATTCCTAAGCAGTCTCCCATCCCAGTACTAACCAGGCCCTACCCTTCTTAGCTTCCGAGATCAGGCGGTTTTAAGGTGGTATGGCTGTAAGCAAAGGCCACGAAGACGGCAATGCTTCTTATACGTCAGTTATTGAATCCAAGCCAGATAGATAGATAGATAGATAGATAGATAGATAGATAGATAGATAGATAGATAGATAGATAGATAGATAGATAGATAGATAGATAGATAGATAGATAGATAGATAGATAGATAGATAGATAGATAGATAGATCGATCGATCGATCGATCGATCGATCGATCGATCGATCGATAGATAAATTATTAGGTGAGTTGCAAAATATTTTCTGTGATATTTGACATAGATTTCACCAGTTTTCCTCAACTCTGAAAAAGCTTACAGCACCTGGTATTCCTAAGCAGTCTCCCATCCCAGTACTAACCAGGCCCTACCCTTCTTAGCTTCCGAGATCAGGCGGTTTTAAGGTGGTATGGCTGTAAGCAAAGGCCACGAAGACGGCAATGCTTCTTATACGTCAGTTATTGAATCCAAGCCAGATAGATAGATAGATAGATAGATAGATAGATAGATAGATAGATAGATAGATAGATAGATAGATAGATAGATAGATAGATAGATAGATAGATTATTAGGTACGTTGCAAAATATTTTCTGTGATATTTGACATAGATTTCACCAGTTTTCCTCAACTCTGAAAAAGCTTACAGCACCTGGTATTCCTAAGCAGTCTCCCATCCCAGTACTAACCAGGCCCTACCCTTCTTAGCTTCCGAGATCAGGCGGTTTTAAGGTGGTATGGCTGTAAGCAAAGGCCACGAAGACGGCAATGCTTCTTATACGTCAGTTATTGAATCCAAGCCAGATAGATAGATAGATAGATAGATAGATAGATAGATAGATAGATAGATAGATAGATAGATAGATAGATAGATAGATAGATAGATAGATAGATTATTAGGTACGTTGCAAAATATTTTCTGTGATATTTGACATAGATTTCACCAGTTTTCCTCAACTCTGAAAAAGCTTACAGCACCTGGTATTCCTAAGCAGTCTCCCATCCCAGTACTAACCAGGCCCTACCCTTCTTAGCTTCCGAGATCAGACGAGATCGGGCTGTTTTAAGGTGGTATGGCTGTAAGCATAGGGCACGAAGACAGCAATGCTTCTTATACGTCAGTTATTGAAACCACGCCAGATAGATAGATAGATAGATAGATAGATAGATAGATAGATAGATAGATAGATAGATAGATAGATAGATAGATAGATAGATAGATAGATAGATAGATAGATAGATAGATAGATAGATAGATAAATTATTAGGTGAGTTGCAAAGTATTTTCTGTGATATTTGACATCGATTTCACCAGTTTTCCTCAACTCTGAAAAAGCTTACAGCACCTGGTATTCCTAAGCAGTCTCCCATCCCAGTACTAACCAGGCCCTACCCTTCTTAGCTTCCGAGATCAGACGAGATCGGGCGGTTTTAAGGTGGTATGGCTGTAAGCAAAGGTCACGAAGACGGCAATGCTTCTTATACGTCAGTTATTGAAACCACGCCAGATAGATAGATAGATAGATAGATAGATAGATAGATAGATAGATAGATAGATAGATAGATAGATAGATAGATAGATAGATAGATAGATAGATAGATAGATAGATAGATAAATAAATTATTAGGTGAGTTGCAAAGTATTTTCTGTGATTTTTGACATAGATTTCACCAGTTTTCCTCAACTCTGAAAAAGCTTACAGCACCTGGTATTCCTAAGCAGTCTCCCATCCCAGTACTAACCAGGCCCTACCCTTCTTAACTTCCGAGATCAGACGAGATCGGGCGGTTTTAAGGTGGTATGGCTGTAAGCAAAGGTCACGAAGACGGCAATGCTTCTTATACGTCAGTTATTGAAACCACGCCAGATAGATAGATAGATAGATAGATAGATAGATAGATAGATAGATAGATAGATAGATAGATAGATAGATAGATAGATAGATAGATAGATAGATAGATAGATAGATAGATAGATAAATTATTAGGTGAGTTGCAAAATATTTTCTGTGATATTTGACATAGATTTCACCAGTTTTCCTCAACTCTGAAAAAGCTTACAGCACCTGGTATTCCTAAGCAGTCTCCCATCCCAGTACTAACCAGGCCCTACCCTTCTTAGCTTCCGAGATCAGACGAGATCGGGCGGTTTTAAGGTGGTATGGCTGTAAGCAAAGGTCGCGAAGACAGCAATGCTTCTTATACGTCAGTTATTGAAACCACGCCAGATAGATAGATAGATAGATAGATAGATAGATAGATAGATAGATAGATAGATAGATAGATAGATAGATAGATAGATAGATAGATAGATAGATAGATAGATAGATAGATAGATAGATAGATTATTTGGTGAGTTGCAAAATATTTTCTGTGATATTTGACATAGATTTCACCAGTTTTCCTCAACTCTGAAAAAGCTTACAGCACCTGGTATTCCTAAGCAGTCTCCAGTCCCAGTACTAACCAGGCCCTACCCTTCTTAGCTTCCGAGATCAGGCGGTTTTAAGGTGGTATGGCTGTAAGCAAAGGCCACGAAGACGGCAATGCTTCTTATACGTCAGTTATTGAATCCAAGCCAGATAGATAGATAGATAGATAGATAGATAGATAGATAGATAGATAGATAGATAGATAGATAGATAGATAGATAGATAGATAGATAGATAGATAGATAGATAGATAGATAGATAGATAGATAGATAGATAGATAGATAGATAGATAGATAGATAGATAGATAGATAGATAGATAGATAGATCGATCGATCGATCGATCGATCGATCGATCGATCGATAAATTATTAGGTGAGTTGCAAAATATTTTCTGTGATATTTGACATAGATTTCACCAGTTTTCCTCAACTCTGAAAAAGCTTACAGCACCTGGTATTCCTAAGCAGTCTCCCATCCCAGTACTAACCAGGCCCTACCCTTCTTAGCTTCCGAGATCAGGCGGTTTTAAGGTGGTATGGCTGTAAGCAAAGGCCACGAAGACGGCAATGCTTCTTATACGTCAGTTATTGAATCCAAGCCAGATAGATAGATAGATAGATAGATAGATAGATAGATAGATAGATAGATAGATAGATAGATAGATAGATAGATAGATAGATAGATCGATAGATAAATTATTAGGTGAGTTGCAAAATATTTTCTGTGATATTTGACATAGATTTCACCAGTTTTCCTCAACTCTGAAAAAGCTTACAGCACCTGGTATTCCTAAGCAGTCTCCCATCCCAGTACTAACCAGGCCCTACCCTTCTTAGCTTCCGAGATCAGGCGGTTTTAAGGTGGTATGGCTGTAAGCAAAGGCCACGAAGACGGCAATGCTTCTTATACGTCAGTTATTGAATCCAAGCCAGATAGATAGATAGATAGATAGATAGATAGATAGATAGATAGATAGATAGATAGATAGATAGATAGATAGATAGATAGATAGATAGATAGATAGATAGATAGATAGATAGATTATTAGGTACGTTGCAAAATATTTTCTGTGATATTTGACATAGATTTCACCAGTTTTCCTCAACTCTGAAAAAGCTTACAGCACCTGGTATTCCTAAGCAGTCTCCCATCCCAGTACTAACCAGGCCCTACCCTTCTTAGCTTCCGAGATCAGACGAGATCGGGCTGTTTTAAGGTGGTATGGCTGTAAGCATAGGGCACGAAGACAGCAATGCTTCTTATACGTCAGTTATTGAAACCACGCCAGATAGATAGATAGATAGATAGATAGATAGATAGATAGATAGATAGATAGATAGATAGATAGATAGATAGATAGATAGATAGATAGATAGATAGATAGATAGATAGATAAATTATTAGGTGAGTTGCAAAGTATTTTCTGTGATATTTGACATCGATTTCACCAGTTTTCCTCAACTCTGAAAAAGCTTACAGCACCTGGTATTCCTAAGCAGTCTCCCATCCCAGTACTAACCAGGCCCTACCCTTCTTAGCTTCCGAGATCAGACGAGATCGGGCGGTTTTAAGGTGGTATGGCTGTAAGCAAAGGTCACGAAGACGGCAATGCTTCTTATACGTCAGTTATTGAAACCACGCCAGATAGATAGATAGATAGATAGATAGATAGATAGATAGATAGATAGATAGATAGATAGATAGATAGATAGATAGATAGATAGATAGATAGATAGATAGATAGATAAATTATTAGGTGAGTTGCAAAGTATTTTCTGTGATTTTTGACATAGATTTCACCAGTTTTCCTCAACTCTGAAAAAGCTTACAGCACCTGGTATTCCTAAGCAGTCTCCCATCCCAGTACTAACCAGGCCCTACCCTTCTTAACTTCCGAGATCAGACGAGATCGGGCGGTTTTAAGGTGGTATGGCTGTAAGCAAAGGTCACGAAGACGGCAATGCTTCTTATACGTCAGTTATTGAAACCACGCCAGATAGATAGATAGATAGATAGATAGATAGATAGATAGATAGATAGATAGATAGATAGATAGATAGATAGATAGATAGATAGATAGATAGATAGATAGATAGATAGATAGATAGATAGATAAATTATTAGGTGAGTTGCAAAATATTTTCTGTGATATTTGACATAGATTTCACCAGTTTTCCTCAACTCTGAAAAAGCTTACAGCACCTGGTATTCCTAAGCAGTCTCCCATCCCAGTACTAACCAGGCCCTACCCTTCTTAGCTTCCGAGATCAGACGAGATCGGGCGGTTTTAAGGTGGTATGGCTGTAAGCAAAGGTCGCGAAGACAGCAATGCTTCTTATACGTCAGTTATTGAAACCACGCCAGATAGATAGATAGATAGATAGATAGATAGATAGATAGATAGATAGATAGATAGATAGATAGATAGATAGATAGATAGAAAGATAGAAAGATAGATAGATAGATAGATAGATAGATAGATAGATAGATAGATAAATTATTAGGTACGTTGCAAAATATTTTCTGTGATATTTGACATAGATTTCACCAGTTTTCCTCAACTCTGAAAAAGCTTACAGCACCTGGTATTCCTAAGCAGTCTCCCATCCCAGTACTAACCAGGCCCTACCCTTCTTAGCTTCCGAGATCAGACGAGATCGGGCGGTTTTAAGGTGGTATGGCTGTAAGCAAAGGTCACGAAGACAGCAATGCTTCTTATACGTCAGTTATTGAAACCACGCCAGATAGATAGATAGATAGATAGATAGATAGATAGATAGATAGATAGATAGATAGATAGATAGATAGATAGATAGATAGATAGATAGATAGATAGATAGATAAATTATTAGGTAAGTTGCAAAATATTTTCTGTGATATTTGACATAGATTTCACCAGTTTTCCTCAACTCTGAAAAAGCTTACAGCACCTGGTATTCCTAAGCAGTCTCCCATCCCAGTACTAACCAGGCCCTACCCTTCTTAGCTTCCGAGATCAGACGGGATCGGGCGGTTTTAAGGTGGTATGGCTGTAAGCAAAGGTCACGAAGACAGCAATGCTTCTTATACGTCAGTTATTGAAACCACGCCAGATAGATAGATAGATAGATAGATAGATAGATAGATAGATAGATAGATAGATAGATAGATAGATAGATAGATAGATAGATAGATAGATAGAAAGATAGATAGATAGATAGATAGATAGATAGATAGATAGATAGATAGATAGATAGATAGATAAATTATTAGGTACGTTGCAAAATATTTTCTGTGATATTTGACATAGATTTCACCAGTTTTCCTCAACTCTGAAAAAGCTTACAGCACCTGGTATTCCTAAGCAGTCTCCCATCCCAGTACTAACCAGGCCCTACCCTTCTTAGCTTCCGAGATCAGACGAGATCGGGCGGTTTTAAGGTGGTATGGCTGTAAGCAAAGGTCACGAAGACAGCAATGCTTCTTATACGTCAGTTATTGAAACCACGCCAGATAGATAGATAGATAGATAGATAGATAGATAGATAGATAGATAGATAGATAGATAGATAGATAGATAGATAGATAGATAGATAGATAGAGAGATAAATTATTAGGTGAGTTGCAAAATATTTTCTGTGATATTTGACATAGATTTCACCAGTTTTCCTCAACTCTGAAAAAGCTTACAGCACCTGGTATTCCTAAGCAGTCTCCCATCCCAGTACTAACCAGGCCCTACCCTTCTTAGCTTCCGAGATCAGACGAGATCGGGCGGTTTTAAGGTGGTATGGCTGTAAGCAAAGGTCACGAAGACGGCAATGCTTCTTATACGTCAGTTATTGAATCCACGCCAGATAGATAGATAGATAGATAGATAGATAGATAGATAGATAGATAGATAGATAGATAGATAGATAGATAGATAGATAGATAGATAGATAGATAGATAGATAGATAGATAGATAGATAGATAGATAGATAGATAGATAGATAAATAGATAGATAGATAGATAAATTATTAGGTGAGTTGCAAAATATTTTCTGTGATATTTGACATAGATTTCACCAGTTTTCCTCAACTCTGAAAAAGCTTACAGCACCTGGTATTCCTAAGCAGTCTCCCATCCCAGTACTAACCAGGCCCTACCCTTCTTAGCTTCCGAGATCAGACGAGATCGGGCGGTTTTAAGGTGGTATGGCTGTAAGCAAAGGTCTCGAAGACGGCAATGCTTCTTATACGTCAGTTATTGAATCCACGCCAGATAGATAGATAGATAGATAGATAGATAGATAGATAGATAGATAGATAGATAGATAGATAGATAGATAGATAGATAGATAGATAGATAGATAGATAGATAAATTATTAGGTGAGTTGCAAAATATTTTCTGTGATATTTGACATAGATTTCACCAGTTTTCCTCAACTCTGAAAAAGCTTACAGCACCTGGTATTCCTAATCAGTCTCCCATCCCAGTACTAACCAGGCCCTACCCTTCTTAGCTTCCGAGATCAGACGAGATCGGGCGGTTTTAAGGTGGCATGGCTGTAAGCAAAGGTCATGAAGACAGCAATGCTTCTTATACGTCAGTTATTGAAACCACGCCAGATAGATAGATAGATAGATAGATAGATAGATAGATAGATAGATAGATAGATAGATAGATAGATAGATAGATAGATAGATAGATAGATAAATTATTAGGTGAGTTGCAAAATATTTTCTGTGATATTTGACATAGATTTCACCAGTTTTCCTCAACTCTGAAAAAGCTTACAGCACCTGGTATTCCTAAGCAGTCTCCCATCCCAGTACTAACCAGGCCCTACCCTTCTTAGCTTCCGAGATCAGACGAGATCGGGCGGTTTTAAGGTGGTATGGTTGTAAGCAAAGGTCACGAAGACAGCAATGCTTCTTATACGTCAGTTATTGAAACCACGCCAGATAGATAGATAGATAGATAGATAGATTGATAGATAGATAGATAGATAGATAGATAGATAGATAGATAGATAGATAGATAGATAGATAGATAGATAGATAGATAGATAGATAAATTATTAGGTAAGTTGCAAAATATTTTCTGTGATATTTGACATAGATTTCACCAGTTTTCCTCAACTCTGAAAAAGCTTACAGCACCTGGTATTCCTAAGCAGTCTCCCATCCCAGTACTAACCAGGCCCTACCCTTCTTAGCTTCCGAAATCAGACGAGATCGGGCGGTTTTAAGGTGGTATGGCTGTAAGCAAAGGTCTCGAAGACGGCAATGCTTCTTATACGTCAGTTATTGAATCCACGCCAGATAGATAGATAGATAGATAGATAGATAGATAGATAGATAGATAGATAGATAGATAGATAGATAGATAGATAGATAGATAGATAGATAGATAAATTATTAGGTGAGTTGCAAAATATTTTCTGTGATATTTGACATAGATTTCACCAGTTTTCCTCAACTCTGAAAAAGCTTACAGCACCTGGTATTCCTAAGCAGTCTCCCATCCCAGTACTAACCAGACCCTACCCTTCTTAGCTTCCGAGATCAGACGAGATCGGGCGGTTTTAAGGTGGTATGGCTGTAAGCAAAGGTCACGAAGACAGCAATGCTTCTTATACGTCAGTTATTGAAACCACGCCAGATAGATAGATAGATAGATAGATAGATAGATAGATAGATAGATAGATAGATAGATAGATAGATAGATAGATAGATAGATAGATAGATAGATAGATAGATAGATAAATTATTAGGTAAGTTGCAAAATATTTTCTGTGATATTTGACATAGATTTCACCAGTTTTCCTCAACTCTGAAAAAGCTTACAGCACCTGGTATTCCTAAGCAGTCTCCCATCCCAGTACTAACCAGGCCCTACCCTTCTTAGCTTCCGAGATCAGACGAGATCGGGCGGTTTTAAGGTGGTATGGCTGTAAGCAAAGGTCACGAAGACAGCAATGCTTCTTATACGTCAGTTATTGAAACCACGCCAGCTAGATAGATAGATAGATAGATAGATAGATAGATAGATAGATAGATAGATAGATAGATAGATAGATAGATAGATAGATAGATAGATAGATAGATAGATAGATAGATAGATAGATAGATAGAGAGATAAATTATTAGGTGAGTTGCAAAATATTTTCTGTGATATTTGACATAGATTTCACCAGTTTTCCTCAACTCTGAAAAAGCTTACAGCACCTGGTATTCCTAAGCAGTCTCCCATCCCAGTACTAACCAGGCCCTACCCTTCTTAGCTTCCGAGATCAGACGAGATCGGGCGGTTTTAAGGTGGTATGGCTGTAAGCAAAGGTCACGAAGACGGCAATGCTTCTTATACGTCAGTTATTGAATCCACGCCAGATAGATAGATAGATAGATAGATAGATAGATAGATAGATAGATAGATAGATAGATAGATAGATAGATAGATAGATAGATAGATAGATAGATAGATAGATAGATAGATAAATTATTAGGTGAGTTGCAAAATATTTTCTGTGATATTTGACATAGATTTCACCAGTTTTCCTCAACTCTGAAAAAGCTTACAGCACCTGGTATTCCTAAGCAGTCTCCCATCCCAGTACTAACCAGGCCCTACCCTTCTTAGCTTCCGAGATCAGACGAGATCGGGCGGTTTTAAGGTGGTATGGCTGTAAGCAAAGGTCTCGAAGACGGCAATGCTTCTTATACGTCAGTTATTGAATCCACGCCAGATAGATAGATAGATAGATAGATAGATAGATAGATAGATAGATAGATAGATAGATAGATAGATAGATAGATAGATAGATAGATAGATAGATAGATAGATAGATAGATAGATAGATAGATAGATAGATAAATTATTAGGTGAGTTGCAAAATATTTTCTGTGATATTTGACATAGATTTCACCAGTTTTCCTCAACTCTGAAAAAGCTTACAGCACCTGGTATTCCTAAGCAGTCTCCCATCCCAGTACTAACCAGGCCCTACCCTTCTTAGCTTCCGAGATCAGACGAGATTGGGCGGTTTTAAGGTGGTATGGCTGTAAGCAAAGGTCACGAAGACAGCAATGCTTCTTATACGTCAGTTATTGAAACCACGCCAGATAGATAGAAAGATAGATAGATAGATAGATAGATAGATAGATAGATAGATAGATAGATAGATAGATAGATAGATAGATAGATAGATAGATAGATAGATAGATAGATAAATTATTAGGTGAGTTGCAAAATATTTTCTGTGATATTTGACATAGATTTCACCAGTTTTCCTCAACTCTGAAAAAGCTTACAGCACCTGGTATTCCTAAGCAGTCTCCCATCCCAGTACTAACCAGGCCCTACCCTTCTTAGCTTCCGAGATCAGACGAGATCGGGCGGTTTTAAGGTGGTATGGCTGTAAGCAAAGGTCACGAAGACAGCAATGCTTCTTATACGTCAGTTATTGAAACCACGCCAGATAGATAGAAAGATAGATAGATAGATAGATAGATAGATAGATAGATAGATAGATAGATAGATAGATAGATAGATAGATAGATAGATAGATAGATAGATAGATAGATAGATAGATAAATTATTAGGTAAGGTGCAAAATATTTTCTGTGATATTTGACATAGATTTCACCAGTTTTCCTCAACTCTGAAAAAGCTTACAGCACCTGGTATTCCTAAGCAGTCTCCCATCCCAGTACTAACCAGGCCCTACCCTTCTTAGCTTCCGAGATCAGTCGAGATCGGGCGGTTTTAAGGTGGTATGGCTGTAAGCAAAGGTCACGAAGACAGCAATGCTTCTTATACGTCAGTTATTGAAACCACGCCAGATAGATAGATAGATAGATAGATAGATAGATAGATAGATAGATAGATAGATAGATAGATAGATAGATAGATAGATAGATAGATAGATAGATAGATAGATAGATAGATAGATAGATAGATAGATAGATAAATTATTAGGTGAGTTGCAAAATATTTTCTGTGATATTTGACATAGATTTCACCAGTTTTCCTCAACTCTGAAAAAGCTTACAGCACCTGGTATTCCTAAGCAGTCTCCCATCCCAGTACTAACCAGGCCCTACCCTTCTTAGCTTCCGAGATCAGACGAGATTGGGCGGTTTTAAGGTGGTATGGCTGTAAGCAAAGGTCACGAAGACAGCAATGCTTCTTATACGTCAGTTATTGAAACCACGCCAGATAGATAGAAAGATAGATAGATAGATAGATAGATAGATAGATAGATAGATAGATAGATAGATAGATAGATAGATAGATAGATAGATAGATAGATAGATAGATAGATAGATAGATAGATAAATTATTAGGTACGTTGCAAAATATTTTCTGTGATATTTGACATAGATTTCACCAGTTTTCCTCAACTCTGAAAAAGCTTACAGCACCTGGTATTCCTAAGCAGTCTCCCATCCCAGTACTAACCAGGCCCTACCCTTCTTAGCTTCCGAGATCAGACGAGATCGGGCGGTTTTAAGGTGGTATGGCTGTAAGCAAAGGTCACGAAGACAGCAATGCTTCTTATACGTCAGTTATTGAAACCACGCCAGATAGATAGAAAGATAGATAGATAGATAGATAGATAGATAGATAGATAGATAGATAGATAGATAGATAGATAGATAGATAGATAGATAGATAGATAGATAGATAGATAGATAAATTATTAGGTAAGTTGCAAAATATTTTCTGTGATATTTGACATAGATTTCACCAGTTTTCCTCAACTCTGAAAAAGCTTACAGCACCTGGTATTCCTAAGCAGTCTCCCATCCCAGTATTAACCAGGCCCTACCCTTCTTAGCTTCCGAGATCAGACGAGATCGGGCGGTTTTAAGGTGGTATGGCTGTAAGCAAAGGTCACGAAGACAGCAATGCTTCTTATACGTCAGTTATTGAAACCACGCCAGATAGATAGATAGATAGATAGATAGATAGATAGATAGATAGATAGATAGATAGATAGATAGATAGATAGATAGATAGATAGATAGATAGATAGATAGATAGATAAATTATTAGGTGAGTTGCAAAATATTTTCTGTGATATTTGACATAGATTTCACCAGTTTTCCTCAACTCTGAAAAAGCTTACAGCACCTGGTATTCCTAAGCAGTCTCCCATCACAGTACTAACCAGGCCCTACCCTTATTAGCTTCCGAGATCAGACGAGATCGGGCGGTTTTAAGGTGGTATGGCTGTAAGCAAAGGTCACGAAGACAGCAATGCTTCTTATACGTCAGTTATTGAAACCACGCCAGATAGATAGATAGATAGATAGATAGATAGATAGATAGATAGATAGATAGATAGATAGATAGATAGATAGATAGATAGATAGATAGATAGATAAATTATTAGGTAAGTTGCAAATTATTTTCTGTGATATTTGACATAGATTTCACCAGTTTTCCTCAACTCTGAAAAAGCTTACAGCACCTGGTATTCCTAAGCAGTCTCCCATCCCAGTACTAACCAGGCCCTACCCTTCTTAGCTTCCGAGATCAGACGAGATCGGGCGGTTTTAAGGTGGTATGACTGTAAGCAAAGGTCACGAAGACAGCAATGCTTCTTATACGTCAGTTATTGAAACCACGCCAGATAGATAGATAGATAGATAGATAGATAGATAGATAGATAGATAGATAGATAGATAGATAGATAGATAGATAGATAGATAGATAGATAAATTATTAGGTGAGTTGCAAAATATTTTCTGTGATATTTGACATAGATTTCACCAGTTTTCCTCAACTCTGAAAAAGCTTACAGCACCTGGTATTCCTAAGCAGTCTCCCATCCCAGTACTAACCAGGCCCTACCCTTCTTAGCTTCCGAGATCAGACGAGATCGGGCGGTTTTAAGGTGGTATGGCTGTAAGCAAAGGTCTCGAAGACGGCAATGCTTCTTATACGTCAGTTATTGAATCCACGCCAGATAGATAGATAGATAGATAGATAGATAGATAGATAGATAGATAGATAGATAGATAGATAGATAGATAGATAGATAGATAGATAGATAGATAGATAGATAGATAGATAGATAGATAGATAGATAAATTATTAGGTGAGTTGCAAAATATTTTCTGTGATATTTGACATAGATTTCACCAGTTTTCCTCAACTCTGAAAAAGCTTACAGCACCTGGTATTCCTAATCAGTCTCCCATCCCAGTACTAACCAGGCCCTACCCTTCTTAGCTTCCGAGATCAGACGAGATCGGGCGGTTTTAAGGTGGTATGGCTGTAAGCAAAGGTCATGAAGACAGCAATGCTTCTTATACGTCAGTTATTGAAACCACGCCAGATAGATAGATAGATAGATAGATAGATAGATAGATAGATAGATAGATAGATAGATAGATAGATAGATAGATAGATAGATAGATAGATAAATTATTAGGTGAGTTGCAAAATATTTTCTGTGATATTTGACATAGATTTCACCAGTTTTCCTCAACTCTGAAAAAGCTTACAGCACCTGGTATTCCTAAGCAGTCTCCCATCCCAGTACTAACCAGGCCCTACCCTTCTTAGCTTCCGAGATCAGACGAGATCGGGCGGTTTTAAGGTGGTATGGTTGTAAGCAAAGGTCACGAAGACAGCAATGCTTCTTATACGTCAGTTATTGAAACCACGCCAGATAGAAAGATAGATAGATAGATAGATAGATAGATAGATAGATAGATAGATAGATAGATAGATAGATAGATAGATAGATAGATAGATAGATAGATAGATAGATAGATAGATAGATAAATTATTAGGTAAGTTGCAAAATATTTTCTGTGATATTTGACATAGATTTCACCAGTTTTCCTCAACTCTGAAAAAGCTTACAGCACCTGGTATTCCTAAGCAGTCTCCCATCCCAGTACTAACCAGGCCCTACCCTTCTTAGCTTCCGAGATCAGACGAGATCGGGCGGTTTTAAGGTGGTATGGCTGTAAGCAAAGGTCTCGAAGACGGCAATGCTTCTTATACGTCAGTTATTGAATCCACGCCAGATAGATAGATAGATAGATAGATAGATAGATAGATAGATAGATAGATAGATAGATAGATAGATAGATAGATAGATAGATAGATAGATAGATAGATAGATAAATTATTAGGTGAGTTGCAAAATATTTTCTGTGATATTTGACATAGATTTCACCAGTTTTCCTCAACTCTGAAAAAGCTTACAGCACCTGGTATTCCTAAGCAGTCTCCCATCCCAGTACTAACCAGACCCTACCCTTCTTAGCTTCCGAGATCAGACGAGATCGGGCGGTTTTAAGGTGGTATGGCTGTAAGCAAAGGTCACGAAGACAGCAATGCTTCTTATACGTCAGTTATTGAAACCACGCCAGATAGATAGATAGATAGATAGATAGATAGATAGATAGATAGATAGATAGATAGATAGATAGATAGATAAATTATTAGGTAAGTTGCAAAATATTTTCTGTGATATTTGACATAGATTTCACCAGTTTTCCTCAACTCTGAAAAAGCTTACAGCACCTGGTATTCCTAAGCAGTCTCCCATCCCAGTACTAACCAGGCCCTACCCTTCTTAGCTTCCGAGATCAGACGCGATCGGGCGGTTTTAAGGTGGTATGGCTGTAAGCAAAGGTCACGAAGACAGCAATGCTTCTTATACGTCAGTTATTGAAACCACGCCAGCTAGATAGATAGATAGATAGATAGATAGATAGATAGATAGATAGATAGATAGATAGATAGATAGATAGATAGATAGATAGATAGATAGATAGATAGATAGATAGATAAATTATTAGGTGAGTTGCAAAATATTTTCTGTGATATTTGACATAGATTTCACCAGTTTTCCTCAACTCTGAAAAAGCTTACAGCACCTGGTATTCCTAAGCAGTCTCCCATCCCAGTACTAACCAGGCCCTACCCTTCTTAGCTTCCGAGATCAGACGAGATCGGGCGGTTTTAAGGTGGTATGGCTGTAAGCAAAGGTCATGAAGACGGCAATGCTTCTTATACGTCAGTTATTGAATCCACGCCAGATAGATAGATAGATAGATAGATAGATAGATAGATAGATAGATAGATAGATAGATAGATAGATAGATAGATAGATAGATAGATAGATAAATTATTAGGTACGTTGCAAAATATTTTCTGTGATATTTGACATAGATTTCACCAGTTTTCCTCAACTCTGAAAAAGCTTACAGCACCTGGTATTCCTAAGCAGTCTCCCATCCCAGTACTAACCAGGCCCTACCCTTCTTAGCTTCCGAGATCAGACGAGATCGGGCGGTTTTAAGGTGTTATGGCTGTAAGCAAAGGTCACGAAGACAGCAATGCTTCTTATACGTCAGTTATTGAAACCACGCCAGATAGATAGATAGATAGATAGATAGATAGATAGATAGATAGATAGATAGATAGATAGATAGATAGATAGATAGATAGATAGATAGATAGATAGATAGATAAATTATTAGGTAAGTTGCAAAATATTTTCTGTGATATTTGACATAGATTTCACCAGTTTTCCTCAACTCTGAAAAAGCTTACAGCACCTGGTATTCCTAAGCAGTCTCCCATCCCAGTACTAACCAGGCCCTACCCTTCTTAGCTTCCGAGATCAGACGAGATCGGGCGGTTTTAAGGTGGTATGGCTGTAAGCAAAGGTCACGAAGACAGCAATGCTTCTTATACGTCAGTTATTGAAACCACGCCAGATAGATAGATAGATAGATAGATAGATAGATAGATAGATAGATAGATAGATAGATAGATAGATAGATAGATAGATAGATAGATAGATAGATAGATAGATAGATAGATAGATAGATAGATAGATAGATAAATTATTAGGTAAGTTGCAAAATATTTTCTGTGATATTTGACATAGATTTCACCAGTTTTCCTCAACTCTGAAAAAGCTTACAGCACCTGGTATTCCTAAGCAGTCTCCCATCCCAGTACTAACCAGGCCCTACCCTTCTTAGCTTCCGAGATCAGACGCGATCGGGCGGTTTTAAGGTGGTATGGCTGTAAGCAAAGGTCACGAAGACAGCAATGCTTCTTATACGTCAGTTATTGAAACCACGCCAGCTAGATAGATAGATAGATAGATAGATAGATAGATAGATAGATAGATAGATAGATAGATAGATAGATAGATAGATAGATAGATAGATAGATAGATAAATTATTAGGTGAGTTGCAAAATATTTTCTGTGATATTTGACATAGATTTCACCAGTTTTCCTCAACTCTGAAAAAGCTTACAGCACCTGGTATTCCTAAGCAGTCTCCCATCCCAGTACTAACCAGGCCCTACCCTTCTTAGCTTCCGAGATCAGACGAGATCGGGCGGTTTTAAGGTGGTATGGCTGTAAGCAAAGGTCATGAAGACGGCAATGCTTCTTATACGTCAGTTATTGAATCCACGCCAGATAGATAGATAGATAGATAGATAGATAGATAGATAGATAGATAGATAGATAGATAGATAGATAGATAGATAGATAGATAAATTATTAGGTACGTTGCAAAATATTTTCTGTGATATTTGACATAGATTTCACCAGTTTTCCTCAACTCTGAAAAAGCTTACAGCACCTGGTATTCCTAAGCAGTCTCCCATCCCAGTACTAACCAGGCCCTACCCTTCTTAGCTTCCGAGATCAGACGAGATCGGGCGGTTTTAAGGTGTTATGGCTGTAAGCAAAGGTCACGAAGACAGCAATGCTTCTTATACGTCAGTTATTGAAACCACGCCAGATAGATAGATAGATAGATAGATAGATAGATAGATAGATAGATAGATAGATAGATAGATAGATAGATAGATAGATAGATAAATTATTAGGTAAGTTGCAAAATATTTTCTGTGATATTTGACATAGATTTCACCAGTTTTCCTCAACTCTGAAAAAGCTTACAGCACCTGGTATTCCTAAGCAGTCTCCCATCCCAGTACTAACCAGACCCTACCCTTCTTAGCTTCCGAGATCAGACGAGATCGGGCGGTTTTAAGGTGGTATGGCTGTAAGCAAAGGTCACGAAGACAGCAATGCTTCTTATACGTCAGTTATTGAAACCACGCCAGATAGATAGATAGATAGATAGATAGATAGATAGATAGATAGATAGATAGATAGATAGATAGATAGATAAATTATTAGGTAAGTTGCAAAATATTTTCTGTGATATTTGACATAGATTTCACCAGTTTTCCTCAACTCTGAAAAAGCTTACAGCACCTGGTATTCCTAAGCAGTCTCCCATCCCAGTACTAACCAGGCCCTACCCTTCTTAGCTTCCGAGATCAGACGCGATCGGGCGGTTTTAAGGTGGTATGGCTGTAAGCAAAGGTCACGAAGACAGCAATGCTTCTTATACGTCAGTTATTGAAACCACGCCAGCTAGATAGATAGATAGATAGATAGATAGATAGATAGATAGATAGATAGATAGATAGATAGATAGATAGATAGATAGATAGATAGATAGATAGATAGATAGATAGATAGATAAATTATTAGGTGAGTTGCAAAATATTTTCTGTGATATTTGACATAGATTTCACCAGTTTTCCTCAACTCTGAAAAAGCTTACAGCACCTGGTATTCCTAAGCAGTCTCCCATCCCAGTACTAACCAGGCCCTACCCTTCTTAGCTTCCGAGATCAGACGAGATCGGGCGGTTTTAAGGTGGTATGGCTGTAAGCAAAGGTCATGAAGACGGCAATGCTTCTTATACGTCAGTTATTGAATCCACGCCAGATAGATAGATAGATAGATAGATAGATAGATAGATAGATAGATAGATAGATAGATAGATAGATAGATAGATAGATAGATAGATAGATAGATAGATAGATAGATAGATAAATTATTAGGTACGTTGCAAAATATTTTCTGTGATATTTGACATAGATTTCACCAGTTTTCCTCAACTCTGAAAAAGCTTACAGCACCTGGTATTCCTAAGCAGTCTCCCATCCCAGTACTAACCAGGCCCTACCCTTCTTAGCTTCCGAGATCAGACGAGATCGGGCGGTTTTAAGGTGTTATGGCTGTAAGCAAAGGTCACGAAGACAGCAATGCTTCTTATACGTCAGTTATTGAAACCACGCCAGATAGATAGATAGATAGATAGATAGATAGATAGATAGATAGATAGATAGATAGATAGATAGATAGATAGATAGATAGATAGATAGATAGATAAATTATTAGGTAAGTTGCAAAATATTTTCTGTGATATTTGACATAGATTTCACCAGTTTTCCTCAACTCTGAAAAAGCTTACAGCACCTGGTATTCCTAAGCAGTCTCCCATCCCAGTACTAACCAGGCCCTACCCTTCTTAGCTTCCGAGATCAGACGAGATCGGGCGGTTTTAAGGTGGTATGGCTGTAAGCAAAGGTCACGAAGACAGCAATGCTTCTTATACGTCAGTTATTGAAACCACGCCAGATAGATAGATAGATAGATAGATAGATAGATAGATAGATAGATAGATAGATAGATAGATAGATAGATAGATAGATAGATAGATAGATAGATAGATAGATAGATAGATAGATAAATTATTAGGTAAGTTGCAAAATATTTTCTGTGATATTTGACATAGATTTCACCAGTTTTCCTCAACTCTGAAAAAGCTTACAGCACCTGGTATTCCTAAGCAGTCTCCCATCCCAGTACTAACCAGGCCCTACCCTTCTTAGCTTCCGAGATCAGACGCGATCGGGCGGTTTTAAGGTGGTATGGCTGTAAGCAAAGGTCACGAAGACAGCAATGCTTCTTATACGTCAGTTATTGAAACCACGCCAGCTAGATAGATAGATAGATAGATAGATAGATAGATAGATAGATAGATAGATAGATAGATAGATAGATAGATAGATAGATAGATAGATAGATAGATAGATAGATAGATAGATAGATAAATTATTAGGTGAGTTGCAAAATATTTTCTGTGATATTTGACATAGATTTCACCAGTTTTCCTCAACTCTGAAAAAGCTTACAGCACCTGGTATTCCTAAGCAGTCTCCCATCCCAGTACTAACCAGGCCCTACCCTTCTTAGCTTCCGAGATCAGACGAGATCGGGCGGTTTTAAGGTGGTATGGCTGTAAGCAAAGGTCATGAAGACGGCAATGCTTCTTATACGTCAGTTATTGAATCCACGCCAGATAGATAGATAGATAGATAGATAGATAGATAGATAGATAGATAGATAGATAGATAGATAGATAGATAGATAGATAGATAGATAGATAGATAGATAGATAGATAGATAGATAGATAAATTATTAGGTACGTTGCAAAATATTTTCTGTGATATTTGACATAGATTTCACCAGTTTTCCTCAACTCTGAAAAAGCTTACAGCACCTGGTATTCCTAAGCAGTCTCCCATCCCAGTACTAACCAGGCCCTACCCTTCTTAGCTTCCGAGATCAGACGAGATCGGGCGGTTTTAAGGTGTTATGGCTGTAAGCAAAGGTCACGAAGACAGCAATGCTTCTTATACGTCAGTTATTGAAACCACGCCAGATAGATAGATAGATAGATAGATAGATAGATAGATAGATAGATAGATAGATAGATAGATAGATAGATAGATAGATAGATAGATAAATTATTAGGTAAGTTGCAAAATATTTTCTGTGATATTTGACATAGATTTCACCAGTTTTCCTCAACTCTGAAAAAGCTTACAGCACCTGGTATTCCTAAGCAGTCTCCCATCCCAGTACTAACCAGGCCCTACCCTTCTTAGCTTCCGAGATCAGACGAGATCGGGCGGTTTTAAGGTGGTATGGCTGTAAGCAAAGGTCACGAAGACAGCAATGCTTCTTATACGTCAGTTATTGAAACCACGCCAGATAGATAGATAGATAGATAGATAGATAGATAGATAGATAGATAGATAGATAGATAGATAGATAGATAGATAGATAGATAGATAGATAGATAAATTATTAGGTAAGTTGCAAAATATTTTCTGTAATATTTGACATAGATTTCACCAGTTTTCCTCAACTCTGAAAAAGCTTACAGCACCTGGTATTCCTAAGCAGTCTCCCATCCCAGTACTAACCAGGCCCTACCCTTCTTAGCTTCCGAGATCAGACGAGATCGGGCGGTTTTAAGGTGGTATGGCTGTAAGCAAAGGTCACGAAGACAGCAATGCTTCTTATACGTCAGTTATTGAAACCACGCCAGATAGATAGATAGATAGATAGATAGATAGATAGATAGATAGATAGATAGATAGATAGATAGATAGATAGATAGATAGATAAATTATTAGGTGAGTTGCAAAATATTTTCTGTGATATTTGACATAGATTTCACCAGTTTTCCTCAACTCTGAAAAAGCTTACAGCACCTGGTATTCCTAAGCAGTCTCCCATCCCAGTACTAACCAGGCCCTACCCTTCTTAGCTTCCGAGATCAGACGAGATCGGGCGGTTTTAAGGTGGTATGGCTGTAAGCAAAGGTCACGAAGACAGCAATGCTTCTTATACGTCAGTTATTGAAACCACGCCAGATAGATAGAAAGATAGATAGATAGATAGATAGATAGATAGATAGATAGATAGATAGATAGATAGATAGATAGATAGATAGATAGATAGATAAATTATTAGGTACGTTGCAAAATATTTTCTGTGATATTTGACATAGATTTCACCAGTTTTCCTCAACTCTGAAAAAGCTTACAGCACCTGGTATTCCTAAGCAGTCTCCCATCCCAGTACTAACCAGGCCCTACCCTTCTTAGCTTCCGAGATCAGACGAGATCGGGCGGTTTTAAGGTGGTATGGCTGTAAGCAAAGGTCACGAAGACAGCAATGCTTCTTATACGTCAGTTATTGAAACCACGCCAGATAGATAGAAAGATAGATAGATAGATAGATAGATAGATAGATAGATAGATAGATAGATAGATAGATAGATAGATAGATAGATAGATAGATAGATAGATAGATAGATAGATAGATAGATAGATAAATTATTAGGTGAGTTGCAAAATATTTTCTGTGATATTTGACATAGATTTCACCAGTTTTCCTCAACTCTGAAAAAGCTTACAGCACCTGGTATTCCTAAGCAGTCTCCCATCCCAGTACTAACCAGGCCCTACCCTTCTTAGCTTCCGAGATCAGACGAGATCGGGCGGTTTTAAGGTGGTATGGCTGTAAGCAAAGGTCACGAAGACAGCAATGCTTCTTATACGTCAGTTATTGAAACCACGCCAGATAGATAGAAAGATAGATAGATAGATAGATAGATAGATAGATAGATAGATAGATAGATAGATAGATAGATAGATAGATAGATAGATAGATAGATAGATAGATAGATAGATAGATAAATTATTAGGTAAGGTGCAAAATATTTTCTGTGATATTTGACATAGATTTCACCAGTTTTCCTCAACTCTGAAAAAGCTTACAGCACCTGGTATTCCTAAGCAGTCTCCCATCCCAGTACTAACCAGGCCCTACCCTTCTTAGCTTCCGAGATCAGTCGAGATCGGGCGGTTTTAAGGTGGTATGGCTGTAAGCAAAGGTCACGAAGACAGCAATGCTTCTTATACGTCAGTTATTGAAACCACGCCAGATAGATAGATAGATAGATAGATAGATAGATAGATAGATAGATAGATAGATAGATAGATAGATAGATAGATAGATAGATAGATAGATAGATAGATAGATAGATAGATAGATAGATAAATTATTAGGTGAGTTGCAAAATATTTTCTGTGATATTTGACATAGATTTCACCAGTTTTCCTCAACTCTGAAAAAGCTTACAGCACCTGGTATTCCTAAGCAGTCTCCCATCCCAGTACTAACCAGGCCCTACCCTTCTTAGCTTCCGAGATCAGACGAGATTGGGCGGTTTTAAGGTGGTATGGCTGTAAGCAAAGGTCACGAAGACAGCAATGCTTCTTATACGTCAGTTATTGAAACCACGCCAGATAGATAGAAAGATAGATAGATAGATAGATAGATAGATAGATAGATAGATAGATAGATAGATAGATAGATAGATAGATAGATAGATAAATTATTAGGTACGTTGCAAAATATTTTCTGTGATATTTGACATAGATTTCACCAGTTTTCCTCAACTCTGAAAAAGCTTACAGCACCTGGTATTCCTAAGCAGTCTCCCATCCCAGTACTAACCAGGCCCTACCCTTCTTAGCTTCCGAGATCAGACGAGATCGGGCGGTTTTAAGGTGGTATGGCTGTAAGCAAAGGTCACGAAGACAGCAATGCTTCTTATACGTCAGTTATTGAAACCACGCCAGATAGATAGAAAGATAGATAGATAGATAGATAGATAGATAGATAGATAGATAGATAGATAGATAGATAGATAGATAGATAGATAGATAGATAGATAGATAGATAGATAGATAGATAGATAGATAAATTATTAGGTAAGTTGCAAAATATTTTCTGTGATATTTGACATAGATTTCACCAGTTTTCCTCAACTCTGAAAAAGCTTACAGCACCTGGTATTCCTAAGCAGTCTCCCATCCCAGTATTAACCAGGCCCTACCCTTCTTAGCTTCCGAGATCAGACGAGATCGGGCGGTTTTAAGGTGGTATGGCTGTAAGCAAAGGTCACGAAGACAGCAATGCTTCTTATACGTCAGTTATTGAAACCACGCCAGATAGATAGATAGATAGATAGATAGATAGATAGATAGATAGATAGATAGATAGATAGATAGATAGATAGATAGATAGATAGATAGATAGATAGATAAATTATTAGGTGAGTTGCAAAATATTTTCTGTGATATTTGACATAGATTTCACCAGTTTTCCTCAACTCTGAAAAAGCTTACAGCACCTGGTATTCCTAAGCAGTCTCCCATCACAGTACTAACCAGGCCCTACCCTTATTAGCTTCCGAGATCAGACGAGATCGGGCGGTTTTAAGGTGGTATGGCTGTAAGCAAAGGTCACGAAGACAGCAATGCTTCTTATACGTCAGTTATTGAAACCACGCCAGATAGATAGATAGATAGATAGATAGATAGATAGATAGATAGATAGATAGATAGATAGATAGATAGATAGATAGATAGATAGATAGATAGATAGATAGATAGATAGATAGATAGATAGATAGATAGATAGATAGATAAATTATTAGGTGAGTTGCAAAATATTTTCTGTGATATTTGACATAGATTTCACCAGTTTTCCTCAACTCTGAAAAAGCTTACAGCACCTGGTATTCCTAAGCAGTCTCCCATCCCAGTACTAACCAGGCCCTACCCTTCTTAGCTTCCGAGATCAGACGAGATCGGGCGGTTTTAAGGTGGTATGGCTGTAAGCAAAGGTCATGAAGACGGCAATGCTTCTTATACGTCAGTTATTGAATCCACGCCAGATAGATAGATAGATAGATAGATAGATAGATAGATAGATAGATAGATAGATAGATAGATAGATAGATAGATAGATAGATAGATAGATAGATAGATAGATAGATAGATAGATAGATAGATAGATAGATAGATAGATAGATAGATAAATTATTAGGTACGTTGCAAAATATTTTCTGTGATATTTGACATAGATTTCACCAGTTTTCCTCAACTCTGAAAAAGCTTACAGCACCTGGTATTCCTAAGCAGTCTCCCATCCCAGTACTAACCAGGCCCTACCCTTCTTAGCTTCCGAGATCAGACGAGATCGGGCGGTTTTAAGGTGTTATGGCTGTAAGCAAAGGTCACGAAGACAGCAATGCTTCTTATACGTCAGTTATTGAAACCACGCCAGATAGATAGATAGATAGATAGATAGATAGATAGATAGATAGATAGATAGATAGATAGATAGATAGATAGATAGATAGATAGATAGATAAATTATTAGGTAAGTTGCAAAATATTTTCTGTGATATTTGACATAGATTTCACCAGTTTTCCTCAACTCTGAAAAAGCTTACAGCACCTGGTATTCCTAAGCAGTCTCCCATCCCAGTACTAACCAGGCCCTACCCTTCTTAGCTTCCGAGATCAGACGAGATCGGGCGGTTTTAAGGTGGTATGGCTGTAAGCAAAGGTCACGAAGACAGCAATGCTTCTTATACGTCAGTTATTGAAACCACGCCAGATAGATAGATAGATAGATAGATAGATAGATAGATAGATAGATAGATAGATAGATAAATTATTAGGTAAGTTGAAAAATATTTTCTGTAATATTTGACATAGATTTCACCAGTTTTCCTCAACTCTGAAAAAGCTTACAGCACCTGGTATTCCTAAGCAGTCTCCCATCCCAGTACTAACCAGGCCCTACCCTTCTTAGCTTCCGAGATCAGACGAGATCGGGCGGTTTTAAGGTGGTATGGCTGTAAGCAAAGGTCACGAAGACAGCAATGCTTCTTATACGTCAGTTATTGAAACCACGCCAGATAGATAGATAGATAGATAGATAGATAGATAGATAGATAGATAGATAGATAGATAGATAGATAGATAGATAGATAGATAGATAGATAGATAGATAGATAGATAGATAGATAAATTATTAGGTGAGTTGCAAAATATTTTCTGTGATATTTGACATAGATTTCACCAGTTTTCCTCAACTCTGAAAAAGCTTACAGCACCTGGTATTCCTAAGCAGTCTCCCATCCCAGTACTAACCAGGCCCTACCCTTCTTAGCTTCCGAGATCAGACGAGATCGGGCGGTTTTAAGGTGGTATGGCTGTAAGCAAAGGTCACGAAGACAGCAATGCTTCTTATACGTCAGTTATTGAAACCACGCCAGATAGATAGAAAGATAGATAGATAGATAGATAGATAGATAGATAGATAGATAGATAGATAGATAGATAGATAGATAGATAGATAGATAGATAGATAGATAGATAGATAAATTATTAGGTACGTTGCAAAATATTTTCTGTGATATTTGACATAGATTTCACCAGTTTTCCTCAACTCTGAAAAAGCTTACAGCACCTGGTATTCCTAAGCAGTCTCCCATCCCAGTACTAACCAGGCCCTACCCTTCTTAGCTTCCGAGATCAGACGAGATCGGGCGGTTTTAAGGTGGTATGGCTGTAAGCAAAGGTCACGAAGACAGCAATGCTTCTTATACGTCAGTTATTGAAACCACGCCAGATAGATAGAAAGATAGATAGATAGATAGATAGATAGATAGATAGATAGATAGATAGATAGATAGATAGATAGATAGATAGATAGATAGATAGATAGATAGATAGATAGATAGATAGATAGATAGATAGATAAATTATTAGGTGAGTTGCAAAATATTTTCTGTGATATTTGACATAGATTTCACCAGTTTTCCTCAACTCTGAAAAAGCTTACAGCACCTGGTATTCCTAAGCAGTCTCCCATCCCAGTACTAACCAGGCCCTACCCTTCTTAGCTTCCGAGATCAGACGAGATCGGGCGGTTTTAAGGTGGTATGGCTGTAAGCAAAGGTCACGAAGACAGCAATGCTTCTTATACGTCAGTTATTGAAACCACGCCAGATAGATAGAAAGATAGATAGATAGATAGATAGATAGATAGATAGATAGATAGATAGATAGATAGATAGATAGATAGATAGATAGATAGATAGATAGATAGATAGATAGATAGATAGATAGATAAATTATTAGGTGAGTTGCAAAATATTTTCTGTGATATTTGACATAGATTTCACCAGTTTTCCTCAACTCTGAAAAAGCTTACAGCACCTGGTATTCCTAAGCAGTCTCCCATCCCAGTACTAACCAGGCCCTACCCTTCTTAGCTTCCGAGATCAGACGAGATCGGGCGGTTTTAAGGTGGTATGGCTGTAAGCAAAGGTCACGAAGACAGCAATGCTTCTTATACGTCAGTTATTGAAACCACGCCAGATAGATAGAAAGATAGATAGATAGATAGATAGATAGATAGATAGATAGATAGATAGATAGATAGATAGATAGATAGATAGATAGATAGATAGATAGATAGATAGATAGATAGATAAATTATTAGGTACGTTGCAAAATATTTTCTGTGATATTTGACATAGATTTCACCAGTTTTCCTCAACTCTGAAAAAGCTTACAGCACCTGGTATTCCTAAGCAGTCTCCCATCCCAGTACTAACCAGGCCCTACCCTTCTTAGCTTCCGAGATCAGACGAGATCGGGCGGTTTTAAGGTGGTATGGCTGTAAGCAAAGGTCACGAAGACAGCAATGCTTCTTATACGTCAGTTATTGAAACCACGCCAGATAGATAGAAAGATAGATAGATAGATAGATAGATAGATAGATAGATAGATAGATAGATAGATAGATAGATAGATAGATAGATAGATAGATAGATAGATAGATAAATTATTAGGTGAGTTGCAAAATATTTTCTGTGATATTTGACATAGATTTCACCAGTTTTCCTCAACTCTGAAAAAGCTTACAGCACCTGGTATTCCTAAGCAGTCTCCCATCCCAGTACTAACCAGGCCCTACCCTTCTTAGCTTCCGAGATCAGACGAGATCGGGCGGTTTTAAGGTGGTATGGCTGTAAGCAAAGGTCACGAAGACAGCAATGCTTCTTATACGTCAGTTATTGAAACCACGCCAGATAGATAGAAAGATAGATAGATAGATAGATAGATAGATAGATAGATAGATAGATAGATAGATAGATAGATAGATAGATAGATAGATAGATAGATAGATAAATTATTAGGTAAGGTGCAAAATATTTTCTGTGATATTTGACATAGATTTCACCAGTTTTCCTCAACTCTGAAAAAG
Source organism: Lipophrys pholis (assembly GCF_963383615.2). Taxonomy (NCBI): domain Eukaryota; kingdom Metazoa; phylum Chordata; class Actinopteri; order Blenniiformes; family Blenniidae; genus Lipophrys; species Lipophrys pholis. The sequence goes on along the minus strand of NC_137635.1, from coordinate 21,799,766 downwards.
CTTACAGCACCTGGTATTCCTAAGCAGTCTCCCATCCCAGTACTAACCAGGCCCTACCCTTCTTAGCTTCCGAGATCAGTCGAGATCGGGCGGTTTTAAGGTGGTATGGCTGTAAGCAAAGGTCACGAAGACAGCAATGCTTCTTATACGTCAGTTATTGAAACCACGCCAGATAGATAGATAGATAGATAGATAGATAGATAGATAGATAGATAGATAGATAGATAGATAGATAGATAGATAGATAGATAGATAGATAGATAGATAGATAGATAGATAGATAGATAAATTATTAGGTGAGTTGCAAAATATTTTCTGTGATATTTGACATAGATTTCACCAGTTTTCCTCAACTCTGAAAAAGCTTACAGCACCTGGTATTCCTAAGCAGTCTCCCATCCCAGTACTAACCAGGCCCTACCCTTCTTAGCTTCCGAGATCAGACGAGATTGGGCGGTTTTAAGGTGGTATGGCTGTAAGCAAAGGTCACGAAGACAGCAATGCTTCTTATACGTCAGTTATTGAAACCACGCCAGATAGATAGAAAGATAGATAGATAGATAGATAGATAGATAGATAGATAGATAGATAGATAGATAGATAGATAGATAGATAGATAGATAGATAGATAGATAGATAGATAGATAGATAGATAGATAGATAGATAGATAAATTATTAGGTACGTTGCAAAATATTTTCTGTGATATTTGACATAGATTTCACCAGTTTTCCTCAACTCTGAAAAAGCTTACAGCACCTGGTATTCCTAAGCAGTCTCCCATCCCAGTACTAACCAGGCCCTACCCTTCTTAGCTTCCGAGATCAGACGAGATCGGGCGGTTTTAAGGTGGTATGGCTGTAAGCAAAGGTCACGAAGACAGCAATGCTTCTTATACGTCAGTTATTGAAACCACGCCAGATAGATAGAAAGATAGATAGATAGATAGATAGATAGATAGATAGATAGATAGATAGATAGATAGATAGATAGATAGATAGATAGATAGATAGATAGATAGATAGATAGATAGATAGATAGATAAATTATTAGGTAAGTTGCAAAATATTTTCTGTGATATTTGACATAGATTTCACCAGTTTTCCTCAACTCTGAAAAAGCTTACAGCACCTGGTATTCCTAAGCAGTCTCCCATCCCAGTATTAACCAGGCCCTACCCTTCTTAGCTTCCGAGATCAGACGAGATCGGGCGGTTTTAAGGTGGTATGGCTGTAAGCAAAGGTCGCGAAGACAGCAATGCTTCTTATACGTCAGTTATTGAAACCACGCCAGATAGATAGATAGATAGATAGATAGATAGATAGATAGATAGATAGATAGATAGATAGATAGATAGATAGATAGATAGATAGATAGATAGATAGATAGATAGATAGATAGATAGATAGATAGATAGATAGATAAATTATTAGGTGAGTTGCAAAATATTTTCTGTGATATTTGACATAGATTTCACCAGTTTTCCTCAACTCTGAAAAAGCTTACAGCACCTGGTATTCCTAAGCAGTCTCCCATCACAGTACTAACCAGGCCCTACCCTTATTAGCTTCCGAGATCAGACGAGATCGGGCGGTTTTAAGGTGGTATGGCTGTAAGCAAAGGTCACGAAGACAGCAATGCTTCTTATACGTCAGTTATTGAAACCACGCCAGATAGATAGATAGATAGATAGATAGATAGATAGATAGATAGATAGATAGATAGATAGATAGATAGATAGATAGATAGATAGATAGATAGATAGATAGATAGATAGATAGATAGATAGATAGATAAATTATTAGGTACGTTGCAAAATATTTTCTGTGATATTTGACATAGATTTCACCAGTTTTCCTCAACTCTGAAAAAGCTTACAGCACCTGGTATTCCTAAGCAGTCTCCCATCCCAGTACTAACCAGGCCCTACCCTTCTTAGCTTCCGAGATCAGACGAGATCGGGCGGTTTTAAGGTGGTATGGCTGTAAGCAAAGGTCACGAAGACAGCAATGCTTCTTATACGTCAGTTATTGAAACCACGCCAGATAGATAGAAAGATAGATAGATAGATAGATAGATAGATAGATAGATAGATAGATAGATAGATAGATAGATAGATAGATAGATAGATAGATAGATAGATAGATAGATAGATAAATTATTAGGTAAGTTGCAAAATATTTTCTGTGATATTTGACATAGATTTCACCAGTTTTCCTCAACTCTGAAAAAGCTTACAGCACCTGGTATTCCTAAGCAGTCTCCCATCCCAGTATTAACCAGGCCCTACCCTTCTTAGCTTCCGAGATCAGACGAGATCGGGCGGTTTTAAGGTGGTATGGCTGTAAGCAAAGGTCACGAAGACAGCAATGCTTCTTATACGTCAGTTATTGAAACCACGCCAGATAGATAGATAGATAGATAGATAGATAGATAGATAGATAGATAGATAGATAGATAGATAGATAGATAGATAGATAGATAGATAGATAGATAGATAGATAAATTATTAGGTGAGTTGCAAAATATTTTCTGTGATATTTGACATAGATTTCACCAGTTTTCCTCAACTCTGAAAAAGCTTACAGCACCTGGTATTCCTAAGCAGTCTCCCATCACAGTACTAACCAGGCCCTACCCTTATTAGCTTCCGAGATCAGACGAGATCGGGCGGTTTTAAGGTGGTATGGCTGTAAGCAAAGGTCACGAAGACAGCAATGCTTCTTATACGTCAGTTATTGAAACCACGCCAGATAGATAGATAGATAGATAGATAGATAGATAGATAGATAGATAGATAGATAGATAGATAGATAGATAGATAGATAGATAGATAGATAGATAGATAGATAAATTATTAGGTACGTTGCAAAATATTTTCTGTGATATTTGACATAGATTTCACCAGTTTTCCTCAACTCTGAAAAAGCTTACAGCACCTGGTATTCCTAAGCAGTCTCCCATCCCAGTACTAACCAGGCCCTACCCTTCTTAGCTTCCGAGATCAGACGAGATCGGGCGGTTTTAAGGTGGTATGGCTGTAAGCAAAGGTCACGAAGACAGCAATGCTTCTTATACGTCAGTTATTGAAACCACGCCAGATAGATAGAAAGATAGATAGATAGATAGATAGATAGATAGATAGATAGATAGATAGATAGATAGATAGATAGATAGATAGATAGATAGATAGATAGATAAATTATTAGGTAAGTTGCAAAATATTTTCTGTGATATTTGACATAGATTTCACCAGTTTTCCTCAACTCTGAAAAAGCTTACAGCACCTGGTATTCCTAAGCAGTCTCCCATCCCAGTACTAA